>NC_090817.1:105661960-105968071 GCF_000390325.3 Nicotiana tomentosiformis | reverse complement strand
ATTATAGTTTACTTATTAAGCTATTGTCATGGCAAAATTTTAGAGAATCAAATCAACTAATAGTGCACCCATTCTCATAAAATCTTGGATACGCCTTTGCGACAGTTTCTGGTGATTTACGGTGATTTAGTTGGAGCTTTAGTGGCTGATTTTCATGGCCTCTATGGTGGTTTCATGGTGAATTGCAGGTGAGATGGTTTAGTCACGAAGAAGAGAGACTAAGCTGTTGTTTCTTGTTTTTTTCAAAGAAAAAAAAATTAGGCCGAAAAAATTCTATTCACGAGCTCAAAATTTTGTTAGCAAACACGAATATGCCATATCAGCAATATGTGTTTACTTGATCTACTTAATAAACACTTGAAGTGTCTAAATGATAAAGGGGTCAGTTGAAGTGTTTGTCTGATCGCTGTGGACAACTTAAAGTGGTCATTTATGTATTTTGCCTATCTTTTATTTAAATTTTATTTTATTTTTTCTATTAAAGAAATTCTATATTTTTTTTCTTTTTTATATATTCATCACATATAATTTATATTTCTTTCATATATAACCATTTAGTATAAAATTATTTGATGTATAATGTTTTTAATAATATAATTTATAGGCAAATATTAGAGATTATATATATTAACGGATAATTCAAATAAAAGTAAAATTATTGAGATACAAGATAATTAAATATATATTATATTATGGTAAAATTCAGATTAAATACTACATAAATATTTAATTTTCACCTCTAGTATGCTCCCATAAATGATCTAAATATTTTATATTTGCACCACTCATTTTTTGAGATGATTATATATTTTTTGTACAATTATAACTTATAATAAAATTAACTTACAATTTTACATAAAAATAATAAATGCACGAAAAATTAATTTATCAAAATTATACGCCAAAGTTAAGATGTAAAATGAATATTATAAAGGTATTATATAAACATAATTAGGTATATATACAACAACAACAACAACAATAACCCAGTATAATCCCACTAATGGGGTTTGGGGAGGGTAATGTGTACGCAGACCTTACCCCTACCATGAGGTAGAGAGGCTGTTTTCAATAGACCCTCGGCATCCTTCCCTCCAAGAACTCCCCACCTTGCTCTTGGGGTGACTCGAACTCACAACCTCTTGGTTGGAAGTGGAGGTTGCTTACCATCAGAGCAACCCCTCTTGTCTATATAAAGATATAAATTAAAAGAGTTAAATAATAAAAATAATAATAAAGTAATATGGAATAGTAATGGAGGAGATGAATAGTGTCACTCCAAATTTGGAGTGACACTATTCACCCCTCATTTTGCAGCCAAAAATGCAGCAACGTTGGAGACTAATTACTCCAAAAACTACCTGCATTATAGCAAATGTAGTTGGCGTTGGAGATGCCTTGAGATGAATAGTGTCACTCTAAATTTGGAGTGACATTATTCATCACCCATTTTGCAGCTAAAAATGCAGCAACGTTGAAGACCAATTACTCCAAAAACCACATGTATTATAACAAATGCAGTTGGCGTTGGAGATAACTAGTGTCATTCCAAATTTGGTGTGACACTATTCATCTCCTCCATTACTATTCCCTATTCCATTATTATTATTATTTTTTATTATTTAACTCTTTTAATTTATCTCTTTATATATATCTAATTATATTTATGTAATATCTTTATAATATTAATTTACATCTTAACTTTAGCGTATAATTTTGATAAATTAATTTTCGTGCATTTATTATTTTTATGTAAAATAAAAATAGTATAAGTCATAATAGTATAAGTCATAATTTTATTAAGGTAATTTTATTATAAGTCATAATAGTACAAAAAATACATAACCATCTCAAAAAATGAATGGTGCAAATACAAAATATTAGATGTTGCTAAAATTGAAAGGTGCGAATATAACATATTAGATGTTGCTAAAAATAAAAAGTAAAAATTGAAAATATATTAAATTAAAATACACAAAAATTGAAACTACGGTAAATAGCATAATAACTGATGTTTCAATGGTTAATTTGCGAACTTCTTCTCGTTTTTTCTCTCGGTGCACGTTAACGTGGCTTTGCTAACGTACGCAACTGGACACCATCGGAGGAAGAGGAAGACCTAAACAGAATTCTACAAAAAGTCCGTCCACTGATCCGAGATCCACTAATGCAAGGAAAGCAGTAATGGAACTTTTTGTCTTACCCAAAGGTGTGAGAATTAAGGAGCCAGCTGAGAACGTCATTCCGAGGAACACGACGAGTGAGCAGAATAGTATAACCTCAGGTCAAGCAATCAACAATGGTAAGCAGAAAGCATTGATGACAACACCTGAAAGTAGTGGTGCATGTCACAGATCTGGGAGCGGAATGGCAGAGATGAACTCAAAAACACCAAATACTAATGTAACAGTGCCATGAAAATCTGGTAAGGCTGAAAATCCTAAAGACACTAACCAAATGGTGTAGGCAAGTGGCATTCAATCATGGGTTAATGTAGTAGTAGGGAGCAAGCTTGCATTGAGAGGAATGAATCTTCAATATATCGCACTAATGATACATGATGGGGAGAAAATTGTGCAATTAGACCTAGAAGATGTTGAGCAGGAAAATGAAAAATGGAGTACAACTATTGTTCATTATGTCATTGGGAATTCACCATCCATAGGAGCAATGAAACGATTCCGTGCTTCAGTAGGTAAGTACTCCATGAAATCCCAGATCTACTATCATAATGAAGACTACTTTGTAATTCAATTTGCAAATCTGGAGAAAAAAAAACCAAATCTTGTACACTGGGCCTCATACCATCAACAATCATCCTATTGTAATGAAGTCATGGACACTAGAGCTCAATTTGTATGAAGAAGTTCTTAGGACCATTCCACTATGGGTGAAGTTTCTAAATCTTCCCCTAAATTGCTGGAGCATAAAAATACTAAGAAAAATTGGTAGTGTACTGGGTAATTCATTATATGCTGATGATTGTACAACCAGTACAATTAGAATATCTTATGCTAGAATGCTGATTGAGATGGACATTACCAAACCACTACCTAGAAGGGTGAAGCTGCAGGACCCAATGTGAAAAATAATTAAACAAGAGGTAACCTATGACTGGGAACCCACATACTACACCACATATCTACAGATAGGACACAGTTGCAATGAGAACATAGTGCAACAAACACAAAGGCATGCATTGATCTCGTCCAATTTCACACCTCAATTAAAGTTTATGAAACGATCGATGCAATAATAGTACCCAACAAGAGTCGGGGTCGAATTCCGCAGGGAGCTATATATGGGAGTTAGGGGTATATATTGTAGCGTGTGAGTTTGATTATCTCAATTTACACTTTCACAAATTGGGATTATTTTAAAGTCTAATTTAAATCTAAGATTGAAAAATTGAGAAATAAATCTAAGAGATTGTTTTTTTTCAAGTTTGTAAAAAGCCTAGGGCTATGACCATCACCTAGGTGTTTGCCTAATGAGATATAAACCTTAATGCTTGTTTTATTGATCGGGGTGTATTATAGCAATCAACACTCAATTATCCACTCAATACCTCTCGGTGAGAGAGTGATTTTGCTCAATTTGGCTTTCTCAAGTCCAAATGGGTATTGAATAAAACGGTTGATAAAAGATCAAGTCGGGTTATTACTATCTCTAGGTTGAGCCATTTAATTGGGATTATCAATCTCTCGATTGACCCAATTTCTTATTAGCCAATTTTTTCTAGACTAAGTCTCTCTTTCACAAGTAAAGACTAAGTCAAATAGGCATGAACTAATATTTGCAACCATTAATTTCACAAATTAAAGCAAGAGCAAGGCTAAATAATAAACACCCAATCATAAACAAGTATTAAATTAAATACCCATAAGGTTTACATACTAGGGTTGGGTCACAACTCTAGTAAAAATCTAGCTATTCATGATTGAAATTGAAGAAATAGAAGAAGAAATGATAATTAAACTCATATTACAAGATTAAAATGATAAAATCTATGTTAAAGTAGCTCAAAATATGAAAAACTACTAAAAGAAGTAAAAGGAAACGGCTACGATAGCAGCTGATGTTAAAAAGTGACCTAAAATTGTGAAACTCGTCTATCTATACATGGCTGGAAATTTCGGACAAAAATGCTCTTCGGAAGGTTTTGCAGCCGCACAATTCTATGTGATGTCCGCACTTTTTCTTTAACTTGTCAGGACTGGAAGTCTACGGCCGCATAATTTTGATCTGCGGCTGCATGGCACTCTTTTTGCGGTCCGCACTTTTACATATGAGGCCGCACTTGATCTTCTGCGGTCTGCGCTTTTAACATCCGCGGCTGCATAGCACTTCTTCTGCGGCCGCACAATTCTTGTGCGGTCCGCACTTTTAATGGACTTGGAATGCACATTCTCTAAACTTTGCTCCTGGCCCAGCTTTTGCGACCACACAATTCATGTGCGGACCACACTTTGCACCAAACTCTGCTGACTTTTCCTTCATAATCTGCGGCCGCAGATGATGTTCTGCGGTCCATACTTTTGAGCTTTTGTGCCTTTTATGTCCTTGAGTTCAGATTACTCCTTTTTGAGTTGGATTTCATCTTGGGAGTTCATCTTTCAATATTCCTGTAATTAAGCACATTTCATTATTTGGGAACACAATTAAATATTTTTGGACTAAAACGAAAGCTAAAAGGCGCTAATAAGTAGTCAAAATCCCCACTTATCAATTTTTCCAAACTTAAGTTTTTGCTTGTGCTCAAGCAAATATATTAGCTCCCACCTCCACAAGTTAAAAGCCATTCCAGCTAATTAAAAGTGAGTCATTTATATATCAATTGGGACCAACAATTACTCACACTACCTATGAGTTATCAATAAGGCAACAAGTTAAACTTTTATGCACAAATAGTTCTAATGTGATGCTTGATCATCAAGAGTTGACTTAACTCATCAAGAAAGCTCGCTCTTTTATGTAGGTCAGTGTGGATCCCAAACTCCTCCTCCTCTACTCTCCGTTTGCCTATCTCTCTTAAGAATTTAGCACTCATTCCAAAAATTTACGAAAGGTTCACTCATCTCTCTCAAAAGAATGTCGCAAGTACGGCTTTAAGTACCATAGGCTTGCCCCTCATGTAGATCACCACTAATGAAAGCTCACTCGGCTTGAAATCACGTAGGGTTTTTTCGGAATGCAATGAAGGTTTTTGGACTAAGGTTGGATATGCTATGATAGAATGGGTTCATCTTTCCATAAACACTCCATTTTCTGTTCTTGGCTCATGCTTTACCAATTCTTTGAGGTATTTTCTTTTTCTTGGGGGAACTAGAGAGACTTAACATCACTCTTTCTTGATCATTACATTCATTTTCTCCCTCTTTGATTTCTCCATGCTTTGCATCATTACTTTTCTTTGAATCCCTTCAACTCTTCAACTTATTCACTTTCTTTTTTCATTTTTCTTTTTGTTCTTTCCTTTTCTTGCCTTCCCTTCTCTTCATTTCTTTTTTTTCCTTTTTGTGCCTTGATACCTCTTTCAAATTCCCCGTCTCTCCCCCAAACTTACGTTTTTAGCCAATTATTTCACAAGAGTATTAAGAAAAACTCGGGTGCCAAGAGAGAGTCATAACAAAACGAGTAAAGGCTTATAACATGATTATCAAATGAGAAAGGTTCGAGGCTCAAATGGGTTAACTAGGGATAACAACATTGGTGGGCAATGAAAAATTTCAAGTGGGTCAAGGAGAGCCTTCAATCACTTCTCAAGCCAAGCAAAACTTAAAATTGCACCTAGAAACACATTCGGGGCAAGTTCTAGACCATTCGCATAGGTACTTGGACTTGCAAAAAGAATATCTCATCTTTCACGCAGCTGGATTGTTAAAGAGGATAGAGTCGAGGGCCCACAACGACCATATTCAAGATTGAAAATCACTATGGTTCGATTAAACCACTCGATGATTGCCTAAGTCAACACAAGAGTCACAAGGTCACTAACTAGAGCTATTTCTTTCCAAAAACCTTGTTTTTAACCATAAGCACGTAGTTAAGTGTGTTGGTACCAAGTGAATCATGTTTGACTCGTCGAGCATGACTCAATTAGGTCTTTTTATTCATTGCTACTACTATTATTACCTAGACAACAAAAACGGACTCAATCCTTAAGAAGGTTGTCACACCATCCATCATGGGAAGAGTTACCCAGTTCACACAAAAATCACCTTTTGAAAGAACCGTGTCATTAAGAAAACCAAAGGCTTATTATCTACTAAAACATAAAAAGAAGCTACTAATTCAAAAAGAAAACAAACATAAAGATAAAGAATCTATAAAGCAAAACACTATTGAAAGCGTAACGAATATACATAATGAGAGATAAGAGAGAATATACACATAATGAGAAAGAAGAAGAAAACAGTATTAAGTTAATTACATTCCAAATGTCTCAAAGTCCTCAAAATACAGAATCATCAAAATATGTCAAAGAAACTCCACCCCGCGAATAAAAATAAGCATTATTCCCAATGCTTAACAAAATAAGATTGAAGGAAGGGTAAAAGTGAATAAAACTCCCTATGGCTCTGTGGCCATCTCTGTGTCCTCAGCAGTAGCACCGACCTCAGCCTCATCCAATTGGATCTCATCATCCTCAAGTCAGGGAGTGGTTGGATTGGTGAACATCTAATGTACTGCCTCGGCAGTGTCAGCAGCAATGTCCGGCTCCTCAGACTGGCCAGCTGGTGCTGTAGGTGTTGTAGGATCTGGGCCTGGGTTGTGCGGGTCTATCAGCATGTCAAATGGAGTGTCTCCGGTTGCTGCAAGCTTGGTAACCTGTCACCGGAGCTTATCCACTAACTTCTTGGAGGCCTGGGACTTCCGCATCTTATTTACTTCCTTTCCTAGCTCCTCTATGACCGACCCATGCTGTACCAGAGTGGCCATAATTGTGTTATGATTTTCCAAGAGCTTCTTCAGGGTTTCTTCAACTGTGGGGGGAATCTGGAGTGCCGGAATAGATGACTGTGCTGCAACATGACTGGATATGTCAGACAGCTTTGCAGTAGCTGTCTGCATCCAGTTGTTGAGGCTCGCCAGTGTCTGGGAGACTCGCAGCACAGAAAGTGGAGCAGTGGGCATATGCACTGGCTTCAAAGCCGAGATAGAAAGCACTGAGGCTGAAGGTGTAGGCATGGCAGCTGCACTGGTTGAAGGCTCTACTGAAGTGGATGACATGTCGACTATCTTTGCAGCTACCACCGATGGCTCATCAGACTGGCTGTAACGACCCGGCCAGTCGTTTTGAGTATTATAACCTTGTTTCCCCCATTTACTGCTCAATATATGCCTTACAATTGATTTATGACTTATCAGGTTAGTTGGTTTAGGTTCGGAAGGAATTCGGAGTGAAATAAGACACTTAGTCTCATAATTACAAAATTTAAGTTAGAAAAGTGGACCGGATATGGACCTATGTGTAAACGACCTCGGATTTGAATTTTTATGATTCCAATAGCTCTGTATGGTGATTTTGGACTTAGGATCGTGTCCAGAATATTATTTGGAGGTCCGTAGAGGAATTAGGCTTGAAATGCCGAAAGTTTAATTTTTGAGAAGTTTGACCGGGGGGTTGACTTTTTGATATCGGGGTCAGAATTCGATTCTGAAAATTGGAATACCTCTGTTATGTCATTTATGACTTGTGTGCAAAATTTGAGGTCAATCAGACATGATTTGATAGGTTCCGGAGTCGTTTGTAGAAATTAAAAATTTCAAAGTTCATTAGGCTTGAATTGGGGTGTAATTCATGGTTTTAGCGTTGTTTTAGGTGATTTGAGGGTTCGACTAAGTTCGTATAATATTTTTGGACTTATTGGGGATATTTGGTTGAGGTCCCAGGGGCCTCGGGTAAGTTTCGGATGGTTAATGGGTTGGATTTTTAGACTTGGAACTCTGTTGGAATTTTTCTGATGCACCATCTGATTTCCTTCATCGCGTTCACGAGTGGAGCCTCGCGTTCGTGAAGAGGAACTGAGAGGCTGGCAATATTTGCTCTTCACGTTCGCGAAGAGAAGAATGCGTTCGTGAAGGGTGGACTGGGTGTGCATCGCGAACGTGAGAGGTATTACGTGTTCGCGAAGAAGAGAGGAAGCAGCTGAGGACCCCAGGCAATTAGTCTACGTGTTCGCGTAGGGGGTGTCGCGTTCACGTAGTGAGGGGTAACAAAGCATCACGTTCGCAATTGGTTGAACGCGTTCGCGTAAAAGACATTGAGGCAGAGGCACTTTGTGCTTCGCAAACGCGAAGGTGATGTTGAGTTCGCGAACGAGGAATTTGGACGGGAACTATTTTGTGCTTCAGGAACGCGAGGCATTGACCGCGTTCGCGAAGAAGAAAAGCCTGGGCAGTGAATTTAAGTTCTGAAAATGGGACTTAGTCCCATTTTTCATTTTTGACGGAATGAAGCTCGGGAAGATGTGAGTTTTGGGAGATTTTCAAGGAAAACAACAGGGTAAGTGTTCTTAACTCAATATTGGTTAAATTACCCGAATCCATAGTTGTTTTTATCATTTAATTGGTGAATTGAGTTGGGAAAATTGGAAAACCCTCTTGGTTTAAATTGAATATTTGAGGGTCGAGTTGGGGTCGAATTTTGGAAAAATTGTTATGGTTAGACTCGTGGTTGAATGGACTTCCGGATTTTGTAACTTTTGTCGAGTTCCGAGACGTGGACGATTTTTGAGCTAATTTTCAGATTTTTATGGAAAATTATTATTTTCTTATGGAATTAATTCCAATGAATTTTATTGACTGAAACGAATTATTTATGGCCAGATTTGAGGCGTTTGGAGACCAATTCACGAGGAAAGGACATTGCAGAATAAGAATTTCACGGCTTGAAGTAAGTAACAATGTTAAATCTAGTCTTGAGGGTATAAAACCCCGGATTTTGGTATCATGTGATTATTTTGGAGGTGACACACATGCTAGGTGACGGGCGTGTGGGCGTGCACCGAAGGGATTGTAACTTGGTCCGTCCCGGAAAACTGTAAAGTTGAGTTATTTGTTGTTAGCTATATGCTCTCTATGTGTTGATAAAATTTGACTGTAAATCATGTTAGAAATCATGCGTAGGCTATATGATAGTACTGTTGGGACCCATAGAGGTCGTGTACTTGTTGAATTGCCTGCTAAATGCTATATGTACTCAGTCTCAGTTTTTACTTGCACATTTTATCTCAGTTTCTGTTATTATTATTGATACATCATATCATTGTTGTTTGGGCTGATTTCATAATTATTGAGAGCCCGAGAGACTGGATAGATTTATGACTGAGTGAGGCCGAGGGCCCGATTGTGAGATATTGATACCATAGCACGTGAGTTGTTCGCGAAACACGTGAGTTGGCTGTGCAGATCCTTATATTATACTATATCATGTGAGTTGGCCATGCGGATCCATATATTCTACTATAGCACGTGAGTTGGCCGTGCAGATCCAGATATTTATATTATGGCACGTGAGTTGTCCGTGCAGATTATAGCGCTTGGGCTATAGGAGCCCCTCCGGAGTCTGTACACCACCAGTGAGCGCGGGTACCCATTGAGTGTGAGTGATGAGGGCTGGGAGCCCAGTGAGTGATTGTTGTCCTGAGAGGCTGTACTTGTTTTCCATTGTTGTTGTACTAAGTTGCTATCTGTTATTGTTGTAAAATTTCTGCAAGATTTTATATCCGAATTACATGAAATTTAATTGTATAAAATTGATTTGACTTAACCTGCCGGATTTGAAAGCATGTCTATTCTTTGCTGAAATTACTGGAAATGAACCATAACCGTGTAGCTCGTTACTATCTTCAGTTCCTTATTTATTATTGTTACATGCTGAGTTGGTTGTACTCATACTACATCCTGCACTTCGTGTGCAGATCCAGGTATTTCCGGACATAGCGGGTGTTTATTCTTTCACACAGTTTATTTTCTGGAGATTCTGAGGTAGCTGCCATATTTCGCAGACCTTGCCTCTCCTTCCCTATCTCCTTATTTACTATATTTGGTCTCAGACTGTTACAGACCATATTTTTCAGACTTGTATTCATAATTAGATGCTCATGTACTCAGTGACACTAGGTTTTGAGAGTGGTTGTATCGATAATTGTAAGATTTGTGGATGTTATTTAAATATTATATTTTCAGATTTGAAAGAAGTTGTGGTTCATTGAGATATCGGCTTGCCTAGTATTGAGATAGGCGCCATCACGACGGGTTAGAATTTTGGGACGTGATAAGTTGGTATCAAAGTCTAGGTTACATAGGTCTCACGAGTCATGTGCAAGTTTAGTAAAGTCTTGCAGATCGGTACAGAGACATCTGTACTTATCTTCGAGAGGGTGCAGAACCCTTAGGAAAATTTCACTTTCTTGTATTCTGTCAAATTTGTTGATTCTGGAAACTAAATTTTTGTTAACTTATTCTCTCACAGATGATAAGGACACGTACTACCAGATTAGACGGTCAACTACCAGTGCCACCAGTTAGGGCCACGAGAGGCCGGGGCCATGGTAGAGGCTGGGGCCTAGGTAGAGGTCGAGGTGTAGCTCGTACCACAGTTGGAACAACACCTGTAGTACCACAAGTTGTTCCAGCTCAGGAGCAGATTCTAGATATAGTTGAGCCGACAAGATCAGCTCAGGTACCAGCTGTGCCCATTGCAAGCATTCAGGAGACTTTGGCCTAGATATTGGCAGCCTGCACCGGTCTTGCTCAGGTGGTTTCGGCTCAGGCCACACCTGCCACTTCTCAGGCTGGGGGAGGTACTCATACCCCCGTTTCCCGTACTCCAGACCAGGTAGTACAGGGACTTCAGATACCGAGAGCACTATCAGCTTAGCCGGTTGCAGCTGCTCAGGCCCGATAGTTCCTGTTATGGTAGATGATGAGCAGAGGAGACTTGAGAAATTTAAGAGGCTTCGACCTCCACCATTTAGCGGTACTGAGTCAGAGTATGCTCAAGGTTTTCTGGATAGGTGCCAACGGATGCTTCGGACATCAGGTATTCTGGAGACCAGTGGGGTCTCATTCACTACTTTTCAACTTTCTAGGGCTGCAATCAGATGGTGGGAGACTTACGAGAGGCGTAGGCCTATTGGCGCAACACCCCTTACTTGGCAGCAGTTCTCCGTGGTCTTTGTGGAGAAGTTCGTGCCTCAGTCATGCAGAGAGGAGCTGCGCAGGCAGTCTGATCATCTTCGCTAGGGTGATATGTCAATGACGCAATATGAGATGAGATTTTTTGAGTTGGCTTGTCACGCAGTCTGGTTGGTTCCCACTGATAGGGAGAGGATTAGGAGGTTCATTGATGGCCTCACATATTAGTTGCGTCGACTTATGACTAAGGAGAGAGTATCTGGTGCTACTTTTGATGAGGTAGCGGACATTTCTCGGCAGATAGAGATGGTTCGTAGCTAGGAACGTGAAGAGAGGGAGGCTAAAAGGCCGCATGGTCCGGGTGATTATAGCGGTGCTCCTTCAGGGGGTCAGTTTCACCGTGGTAGGGGTCGTTCTTACAAACACGCTCAGACGGGTCGTCCAGCTCATCATGGTGCATCAACTAGCCACGGTTCTTACAGTGCTCACTCAGGCCAGTCTTCATTCAGTGCACTACCAGCGTAGAGTTCTCATCATGCCTCGTCCGCACAGGCTTCTGCAGGTTATTCCTCGGGTTATCAGGAGCGGCAGTTCCGTCAGAGGAGGGGTTGTTTCGAGTGCGGAGAATTTGGTCATTTCAAGAGAGAGTGTCCTAGGCTGTTGAGTGAGGCTCCACAGCAGAGTTCTCGACCAACGGCACCAGCACCATCAGTTACACTAGCCGCCCAGCCAGCTCGGGGTAGGGGTCATGCAGCTAGGGGTCGCCCAAGAGAGGGAGGATGATCAGGTGGTGGGTTGGCTCGATTCTATGCTTTTCCTGCCTGGCCAGATGCTCTTGCCTCAGACGCAGTGATCACATGTATTGTTTCAGTGTGCCACATGGAGGCTTCTATATTATTTGACCCTGGTTCCACTTATTCATATGTATCATCGTATTTTGCTCATTATCTGGATATGCCCTGTGAGTCCTTAGTTTCACCTATTTGTGTATCTACACCGGTGGGTGATATTATTACTGTAGATCGTGTGTATCGGTCGTGTGTAGTAACTATTGGGGAACTGGAGACTAGAGTTGATCTCTTATTACTCGGTATGGTTGATTTCGATGTAATCTTGGGTATGGATTGGTTATCTCCATGTCATGCTATTCTGGACTGTCACGCAAAAACAAAAATTGTGACGTTGACAATGCCGGGGTTGCCAAAGGTTGAATGGAAGGGTTCTCTAGATCTTGTTCCTATCATGGTAATTTCTTATTTGAAGGCCCAACGTATGGTTGGAAAGGGATGCTTGTCATATTTGGCCTTTGTGAGAGATGTTGATGCAGATACTCCTATTATTGATTCAGTACCGGTCGTGCGAGACTTTTCGGATGTATTTCCTGCATACCTGCCGGGTATGCCACCCGACAGGGATATTGATTTCGGTATTGACTTGGTGCAGGGCACTCAGCCTATTTCTATTCCTCCGTATCGTATGGCACCAACTGAGTTAAAAGAATTGAAAGAGCAACTTTAGGAACTCCTTGAAAAGGGGTTTATTAGGCCTAGTGTCACCTTGGGGAGCACCGGTTCTGTTTGTGAAAAAGAAAGACGGTACTATACGGATGTGCATTAATTATAGGCAGTTGAACAAAGTTACAATCAAGAGTAAATATCCATTGCCGCGTATTGATGATTAATTTGACCAGCTTCAGGGAACGAGGGTGTTCTCTAAAATTGATTTGAGGTCGGGGTATCACCAATTAAAAATTCGGGATTCGGATATTCTAAAGACGACATTCAGGACTCGTTATGGCCATTATGAATTTCTGGTGATGTCTTTTGGTCTAACCAATGCCCCAGTAACATTTATGCATTTGATGAATAGTGTATTTCAGCCATATCTTGATTTATTTGTCGTGGTATTCATTGATGATATTCTGGTGTACTCACGTAGCCAGGAGGAGCATGCACAACACTTGGGTATTGTATTACAGAGGCTAAGAGAGAAGAGACTTTATGCTAAATTCTCTAAGTGTGAGTTCTGGCTTAGTTCGGTGGCATTCTTGGGACATATAGTGTCCAGTGAAGGAATTAAGGTGGATCTAAAGAAAATAGAGGCATTTCAGAATTGGCCCAGACCCTTCTCAGTTACTGAAATTCGGAGTTTTCTTGGTTTGGCCGGTTATTATCGTCGTTTTGTGGAGGGATTCTCGTCTATGGCATCGCCTATGACTAAATTGACCTAGAAAGGTGCTCCGTTCAGGTGGTTGGATGAGTGTGAAGAGAGCTTTCAGAAGCTCAAGACAGCTTTGACTACAGCTCTAGTATTGGTGTTGCCTACAGGTTCAGAGTCTTATACTATGTATTGTGACGCGTCGCGTATTGGTCTCGGCGCAGTGCTGATGCAAGATGGTAGGGTGATTGCCTATGCATCCAGACTGTTAAAGGTACATCAGAAGAATTATCCAGTCCACGATCTTGAGTTAGCAGCTATTGTTCATGCCTTGAAAATTTGGCGGCATTACTTGTACGGTGTCCAGTGTGAGGTATATACCGATCATCAGAGTCTACAACATTTGTTTAAACAGAAGGATCTTAACTTGCAGCAGCGAAGGTGGTGGGAGTTGCTTAAGGATTATGATATCACCATTCTCTATCATCCCGGAAAGACCAATGTGGTGGCCGATGCCTTGAGTCATAAGGCAGAGAGTTTGGGCAGCTTAGCATACTTACCGGTAGCAGAGAGGCCTTTAGCCTTGGATGTTCAGGCCTTGGCTAATCAGTTTGTTAGATTGGATATTTTTGAGCCGAATCGAGTTTTGGCCTGTGTGGTTTCTCGGTCTTCTTTATATGATCACATCAGAGAGTGCCAGTATGATGATCTACATCTGCTTGTCCTTAAGGACACGGTTCAGCACGGTGATGCCAAGGAAGTCACTATTGGAGATGATGGTGTATTACGGATGCAGGTCATGCTATGTGTGCCTAATGTAGATGGTTTGCATGAGCTGATTCTCCAGGAAGCTCACAGTTCGCGGTACTCCGTTCATCCAGGTGTCGCGAAGATGTATCAGGATTTGAGGCAACACTATTGGTGGAGGCGGATGAAGAAAGATATAGTTGGGTTTGTATCTGAGTGTTTAAATTTTCAACAGGTAAAGTACGAGCATCAGAGACTGGGCAGATTGCTACAGAGACTTGAAATTCCGGAGTGGAAGTGGAAGCGTATTACCATGGACTTCGTAGTTGGGCTCCGACGGACCTTGAGAAAGTTTGATGCTATTTGGGTAATTGTAGATCGGCTGACCAAGTCCGCATATTTTATCCCAGTTGGTACTAATTATTCTTCGGAGAGGTTGGCTGGGATTTATATTCGCGAGATTGTTCACCTACATGGTGTGCCGTTGTCCATTATTTCAGATCGGGGCACGCAGTTTACCTCACAGTTTTGTAGGGGAGTGCAACAAGATTTGGGCACACAGGTTCAATTGAGTACAACATTTCACCCTCAGATGGACGGACAATCCGAGCGCACTATTCAACTATTGGAGGATATGCTACGTGCATGTGTCATTAATTTTGGAGGATCTTGGGATACATTTCTGCCACTTGCGGAGTTTGCTTACAATAACAGCTACTAGTCGAGTATATAGATGGCTCCATATGAGGCATTATATGGGAGACGGTGTCGATCTCCGATTGGTTAGTTTGAGCCGGGTGAGGCTAGGCTATTGGGTACTGACTTGGTTCAGGATGCTTTGGAGAAGGTTAAAGTGATTCAGGAGCGGCTTCGCACGGTGCAGTCTAGACAGAAGAGTTATGCTGACAAGAAGGTCTGTGATGTTGCTTACATGGTTGGGGAGAAGGTTCTGCTCAAAGTTTCACCAATGAATGGTGTGTTGAGGTTCGGGAAGAAGGGCAAGTTGAGCCCTTGGTATATTGGGCCTTTTGAGATACTTAAGAAAATTGGAGATGTGGCTTATGAACTTGCTTTGCCACCTAGTCTATTAGGTGTTCATCTAGTGTTTCATGTATCCATGCTCCAAAAGTATGTCGGGGATCCGTCTCATATTCTGGATTTCAGTACAGTACAACTGGACGGTAATTTAACTTATGACGTGGAACCGGTGGCTATTTTAGACCGATAGATTAAAAGCTGAGGTCAAGGAGCATAACATCAGTGAAAGTGCAGTGGAGAGGCCAGCCAACCGGAGAAGCTACTTGGAAGATTGAGCAAGAGATGTAGAGCAAATATCCACACTTATTTGAGAATCCAGGTATTGTTCTAAACTTGTTCGAGGACGAACGTTTGTTTAAGAGGGGGAGAATGTAACGACCCGGCCGATCGTTTTGAGTATTATAACCCTGTTTCTCCCATTTACTGCTCAATATATGCCTTACAATTTATTTATGACTTATCGGGTTAGTTGGTTCGGGTCCGGAAGGAATTCGTGGTGAAATAAGACACTTAGTCTCATAATTGAAAATTTTAAGTTAGAAAAGTGGACCGGATATGGACCTATGTGTAAACGACCTCAGATTTGAATTTTTATGATTCCAATAGCTCCGTATGGTGATTTTGGACTTAGGAGCGTGTCCGAAATATTATTTGGAGGCCCGTAGAGGAATTAGGCTTGAAATGCTGAAAGTTTAATTTTTCAGAAGTTTAACCGGGGGGTTGACTTTTTGATATCAGGGTCGAAATCCGATTCTGAAAATTGGAATACCTCTGTTATGTCATTTATGTCTTATGTGCAAAATTTGAGGTCAATCGGATGTGATTTGATAGGTTCCGGAGTTATTTGTCGAAATTAGAAATTTCAAAGTTCATTAGGCTTGAATTGGGGTGTAATTCATGGTTTTAGCGTTGTTTTAGGTGATTTGAGGGTTCGACTAAGTTCGTATGATATTTTAGACTTGTTGGGGTATTTGGTTGAGGTCCTGGGGGCCTCGGGTAAGTTTCAGACAGTTAACGGGTTGGATTTTTGGACTTGGAACTCTGCTGGAATTTTTCTGATGCACCATCTGGTTTCCTTCATCGTGTTTGCGAATGGAGCCTCGCGGTCGCAAAGAGGAACTGAGAGGCTGGCCATAATTTCTCTTCGCGTTCGCGAAGGGTGGACTGGGTGTGCATCGCGAACGCGAGAGGTGTTACGCATTCGCGAAGAAGAGAGGAAGCAGCTGAGGACCCCAGGCAATTGGTCTACGTGTTCGCGTAGGCGGTATCATGTTCGCGTAGTGAGGGGGAACGAAGCATCGCATTCGCGATTGGTGGAACGCGTTCACGTAGAAGGCATTGAGGCATAGGCACTTTGTGCTTTGCGAACGCGAGGGTGATGTCGCGTTCGCGAAGGAGGAATTTGGATGGGAACTATTTTGTGCTTCACGAATGCGAAGCACTGACCGCGTTCGCGAAGAAGAAAAGCCTGGGCAGTGAGTTTAAGTTCTGAAAATGGGACTTCGTCCCATTTTCCATTTTTGACGGATTGGAGCTCGGGAAGAGGCGATTTTTGGGAGATTTTCGAGGAAAATAACGGGGTAAGTGTTCTTAACTTAATATTGGTTAAATTACCCGAATCCATGGTTATTTTTATCATTTAATTGGTGAATTGAGTTGGGAAAGTTTGAAAACCCTCTTGGTTTAAATTGAAGATTTGAGGCTCGAGTAGGGGTCGGATTTTGGTAAAATTGGTATGGTTAGACTCGTGGTTGAATGGGCTTCCGAATTTTGTAACTTTTGTCGAGTTCCGAGACGTGGGCCCTACGGGCGATGTTTGAGCTAATTTTTGAATTTTTATGGAAAATTATTATTTTTTTATGGAATTAATTCCAATGAATTTTATTGACTGAAACGAATTATTTATGGCCAGATTTGAGGCGTTTGGAGACCAATTCACGAGGAAAGGACATTGCAGAATAAGAATTTCACGGCTTGAAATAAGTAACAGTTTTAAATCTTGTCCTGAGGGTATGAAACCTCGGATTTTGGTATCATGTGATTATTTTGGAGGTGACACACATGCTAGGTGACGGGCGTGTGGGCGTGCACCGAATGGATTGTGACTTGATCCGTCCCGGGAAACTGTAAAGTTGAGTAATTTGTTGTTAGCTATATGCTCTCTATGTGTTGATAAAATTTGACTGTAAATCATGTTAGAAATCATGCGTAGGCTATATGATAGTACTGTTGCGACCCACAGAGGTCATGTACTTGTTGAATTTCCTGCTAAATGCTATATGTACTCAGTCTCAGTTTTTACTTGCACATTTTATCTCAGTCTCTTTTATTATTATTGATACATCATATCATTGTTGTCTGAGCTGATTTCATGATTATTGAGAGCCCGAAAGACTGGATAGATTTATGACCGAGTGAGGCCGAGGGTCTGATTGTGAGATATTGATACCATAGCACGTGAGTTATCCGTGCAGCACGTGAGTTGGCCATGCAGATCCTTATATTATACTATAGCATGTGAGTTGGCCGTGCAGCACGTGAGTTGGCCGTGCGGATCCATATATTCTACTATAGCACGTGAGTTGGCCGTGCAGATCCAGATATTTATATATGGCATGTGAGTTGTCCGTGCAACACGTGAGTTGTCCGTGCAAATTATAGCGCTTGGGCTGTAGGAGCCCCTCCGGAGTCTGTACACCCCCAGTGAGCGCGAGTACCCATTGAGTGTGAGTGATGAGGGCTGGGAGCCCAGTGAGTGATTGTTGTCCTGAGAGGCTATACTTGTTTTTCATTGTGTTGTACTTAGTTGCTATCTAACATTGTTGTGAAATCTCTGAAAGATTTTATATCCGGATTACATGAACTTGAATTGTATAAAATTGATTTGACTTAAACTGCCGAATTTGAAAGCATGTCTATTCTTTGCTGGAATTAGTGGAAATGAACCATAACTGTGTAGCTCGTTACTATCTTCAGTTCCTTATTTATTATTGTTACATGCTGAGTTGGTTGTACTCATATTACACCCTGCACTTCATGTGCAGCTCCAGGTATTCCCGGACATAGCGGGTATTGATTCTTTCACACAGTTGATTTTCCGGAGACTCTGAGGTAGCTGCCGTGTTTCGCAGACCTTGCCTCTCCTTCCCTATCTCCTTATTTACTATATTTGGTCTCATACTGTTACAGACCATATTTTTCAGACTTGTATTCATAATTAGATGTTCATGTACTCAGTGACACCACGTTTTGGGAGTGGTTGTATTGGCAATTGTAAGATTTATGGATGTTATTTAAATATTATATTTTCAGATTTGAAAGAAGTTGTGGTTCATTGAGATTTCGGCTTGCCTAGTATTGAGATAGGTGCCATCACGATGGGTTAGAATTTTGGGTCGTGACATTGGCCTACGGTAGTAGTCGGCTGACCCTTTCTCTCCGGGTTGTGTGCATCCATCAGAGAATACTATGAGAAGGGCTTCTTAGATCGAACCTTTGTATCAAAATCTTTCGGCTCCACCCGTGCATATGTAAGGTACTCAGTGATGGTGTTGGGATATGGGTAGGAGGTATCAGCTTTCCTGGCGACCATAGACATGTTGGCCAACATCACGACACCCACATTGATCGGGTACCCAGCCATGATGGAGGCGACTAGAACTGCCCGCAGAATAGGTAGGTTTGTTTCATAATGGCACGAGTCTAGTCTGCTGTATACGAAGGTCTGCCATCCTTTCACCTAGAAGTTTAGGGAGTTCCGCTGAATAGGAACCCCTGCTATGATCCATGGCGTTGGTGGCCCCGGGGTTGCAAGAAACTCAGCTAGCCATGGGTGAGCCGCATCACCAATAGCCAGCTTCTCCAAGTACTGTGCAGGCTCAACATCCTCAAACCTTGAGTAGGAGTTCAGTGTGTGCTAGTCAAACCACACCTTCATATTCCTCACTTTTGTCACTTTGGTCTCTTTCTTTATGTGCGCCACATTGGTGTAGAACTCCTGGACCAGATACTCCTTGGCATCCACTATACTATGGGTGAACCACATCCATCCCTTCTGCTCTCGGAACTATCTCAAGACTACTGGATTATATTTGTCAAGGTCTTTTAGTTGGAACTGTTGCTCAAGAGTGATTGATCTCACTGGCCACCACCCACGGAAGCTAGTGAAAGCTGCTAGACTGATGAGCTGGTCCTCCCAGACCTCTTTCTTCTTCGACCTTTCAAGGCCGGCAATTGTGGTATCTCCCCTTCGGCCATCATTCGGAATATCATCAATTATAGGTGCCTCAGGGACAAATGTAGAGGAGGGCTCTGAAGCCTGATTGGCACTCTATGAACCCTTGGAGGTTCTATGTGAGGAGGAAGGCTCATCTCGGAGTTGATACCACCCTGGTGTCTTTGATTGGACAGCCGACTTCTCTCGGATTGAGTCGCCCTCCAATGCTTCTCTAGATAAGGCATAAGAACTGGATTCAGAGGGCTGTGTGTTTCTTCCTCGTCCGGCTGTAGCTTTTTTAGTGATTATCGTTTGGAGGGCGAGGGGTAAAGTACATTTACCTCGGTCCGTGGAGGGTTCACCCCTCCCCTTTGAAGTATGTCCTCTGCCTCGAGATCTAACCATATTCTTTAACAAGAAACAACAGATGTCAGTTATAATTCAAGCGTAAACATATAAGAACACACCAGAGAGATAGTGAAAATCAAAGTGTAAAACATGCTTGCAGGGTTGGGAAGTGCGGTCCGCACAATTATAAGAGCGGTCGCAATCTGGGTTTTTCGGACAGCACAATTTTATCTTGCGGCCGCAACACTGGATCTGCGGTCCGCATAATTATTAGTGCGACCACAGAACTGGAGTTCAAGGTGGGCGATCTTGTTTTGTTGTTCAACTCACGATTGAAGATGTTTCCAGGAAAGCCGAAATCTAAATGGAGTGGTCCCTTTAAAATTGTGGGTGTGACACCTTTTGGTGCATTGGACTTGAAAAACAAAAATGATGAGGTATTCCGAGTCAATGGTCATCGGGTGAAGCATTATTTGGGAAAAGTTGATGATGGCCACGTGGTGGCAGTTATTCATTTGAAATGATGGTAATCTGCGTCGTGCCGCGTCATTAAATCAGGCGCTTCTTGGGAGGCAACCCATATTTGTTTTTCTTTTCTTTTCTTATTTTGTAGATATGTGATATTTTTGTGCTAACTAGATTTGAAGTGTATTACAGGGATGAGTGTACTTTACAGGAACTTTGCTCAGAAAATTCGCTAAGTATGGAAAGAAGTGCGGACCGCATGTATATTGTGCGGTCCGCACAATTGTGATTGCTACAACAAAAGGGAACTGCGGACGCATAATTGCAGTGCGGACCGCACAAATTGCAAAGGGAAAATGCAAACTCTCTGAAGTTTGGTTTGTCAGAGAAATGGCCAAAGTGCGGCCGCACACCAAAATCTGCGGTCTGCAACAAAAATCTGCGGTCCCACCACAAATTCTGTGGACCGCAGATCAGCAAGGACTTTTGAGCCCCAGGTAACAGATTGCAGACTGTAAAAGGAATTCTGCGGCCGCACTCATCCCTTTGTCCCTCAAGTCAGACTGTCCAGTATAAATAGTAACTTTAGGGCTACTGTACATTTTTTCCCCTCTCTGAGCACTCAAAAATCTGAAACAGTGAAAGCATCTGCTAAACCATCTGCCACATAGAATCAACATCTGTGATCACCCATTTGCACTACTTCATATCTAGTATGCTTCAATTACTTGTAGAAGTTTTCAATTTTTAGTTTAATTTATAATTTGTTAGGTAGTTTTAGGCCATTTGTCAGTAGCTTTCAATTTTATAACCATATGGGGTTTAAACTGTAGTGGGTCAACTGATAATTGCTCTATAGGGAATGGGTGAATTGATTTTCATGCTTAATTATTAATATCATGTTAGATTTGTGAAAATATTTCTAACCCTAGAAAGCCTGATCGTAAATTTTTTGAAATCTGCGCCCGCACAAGAAATTGTGCAGTCCGCAGAAGTTGAGCTTAGGGCACATTGGTCAAGCATGATTCTGCGGCCGCACTTGAATTTGTGCGGACCACAAAAATCCCATCGGAGCCGCAAAACAACCCAATCTATGTCTTCAGAGAGTTGGAATTTTGGTGAATCAGATGTGCGACCGCGATAGAAAATGTGCGGACCGTACTCCAGTTCTGTGGTCACACTAATAAGTGAGCGGACCGCATATCCAGTGCTGCGGTTGCAAGATCAAATTGTGCGGTTCACAAAGCGTAGACTACGACCGCACTTCCCTACCCTGCAAGCATGTTTTACACTGTGATTTTCACTGTCTCTCTAGTGTGTTCTAATATGTTTACGCTTGAATTACACCTGTTGTTGCTTGTTACAGAAACTGGTTAGATCTCGAGGCCGAGGAGATACTTCAAAGGGGAGGGGTGAACCCTTTAGGGGCCGAGGAAAAAGTACTTTACCCCTCGCCCTCCAAAAGATAATTACCAAAAAGGCTACAGACGACCGAGGAAGAAACACAGCGACATCTGAATCCAGTTCTTATGCCCCATCTAGGGAAGCATCAGAGGGAGACTTAGTCTGAGAGAAGCCGGCTATCCAACCAAAGCCACCGGGGAGGTATCAACTCCGGGATGAGTCTTCCTCCTCATATAGAACCTCTGAGGGTTCGAAGAGTGCTAGTCAAGCTTTAGAGCCCTCATCTACACCTGTCCCTGAGGCACCTACAGTTGATGATATTCCGGATGATGGCCGAGGGTGAGATACCACAATTACCGGCCTTGAAAGGTCGAAGAAGAAAGAGGTCTGGGAGGACCGGTTTGTCAGTCTAGCTACTTTCACTAGCTTCCTTGGGCGGTGACCGGTGAGATCGCCCACTCTTAAGCTACAGTTCCAACTAAAAGCCCTTGACAAGTATAATCCAGCAATCTTGAGACAGTTCCGAGAGAGGAAGGGGTGGATGTGGTTCACCCAGAGTATAGTGGACACCAAGGAGTATCTGGTCCGAGAGTTCTACGCCAATGTGGCACACATAAAGAAAGGGACCAAAGTGACAAAAGTGAGGAATCTGAAGGTGCGGTTTGACCAACACACACTGAACTCCTACTTGGGGTTTGAGGATGTTGAGCCTGCACAGTACTTGGAGAATCTAGCAATAGGTGATGCAGCTCGCCCATGGCTAGCTGAGATTCTTGCTGCTTCGGGCCACCACCACCATGGATTACAACAGGGGTTCCTATTCAGTGCAACTCCCTAAACTTCGAGACAAAGGGATGGCAGACCTTCGTATGCAACAGACTAGACTCGTGCCAGAATGAAACAAATCTACCTATTCCGCAAGCAGTTTTAGCCGCCTCCATCATGGCCGGGGACCAGATCAATGTGGGTGCCGTGATGTCGGCCAACATGTCTGTGGTCGCCAGGCAAGATGACACCTCCTACCCGTATCCCAACACCATCACTGAGTACCTTACGGATGCATGGTTGGAGGTGAGAGATTTCGATACAAAGGTTCGGGCTAAGAATCCCTTCTTATGGTATCTCTGATGGATGCACACAACTCGAAGAGAAAGGGTCAACCGACTACCACCGTAGGCTAGTCTGATGAGCCATCGGTGGTAGCTGTAGAGACAACCGATATGCCATCCACTTCAGCAGAGCCTTTAGCCAGTGCAGCTGCCATGCCTCCACCTTCAACCTCAGTGCCTTCCATCTCGGCTTTGAAGCCGGTGCTTATGCCCACTGCTCCACTTTCTGTGCTGCGAGTCTCTCAGACACTGACGAGCCTCAACAACTGGATGTAAATAGCTACTGCAAAGCTTTCTGACATATCCAGTCATGTTGCAGCATAGTAATATATTCCGGCACCCCAGATTACTTTGATAACTTTGAGATATTTGGCCTGTAATTAACTTAATACTATTTTCTTCTTCTTTCTCATTATGTATATATTCTCTATTATCTCTCATTATGTATATTTGTTACGCTTTCAATAGTTTTTTTCTTTATAGCTTCTTTATCTTTATGTTTATTTTCCTTTTGAATTAGTAGCTTCTTTTTGATTTAATAGCTTCTTTTTATGTTTTAGTGGATAATAAGCCTTTAGTTTTCTTAATGCCACGGTTCTTTCCTAAGGTGGTTTTTGTGTGAACCGGGTGACTCTTTCCAACGATGGATGGCGTGACAACCTTCTAGTGTGTAAACCTTATGGGTGTTTTTAATGCTTGTTTATGGTTGAATGTTTATTATTTAGCCTTGTTCTTTCTTTAATTTGTGGAATTAATTGTTCCAAACATTAGTTCATGCCTATTTGACTTAGTCTGTACTTGAGAAAGAGAGACTTAGTCTAGGAAAACTTGGCTAACAAGAAATTGGGTCAATCGAGAGATTGATAATCCCAATTAAAGGGTTCAACCTAGAGATAGTAATAACCCGACTTGAGCTTTTATCAACCATTTTGTTCAATACCCATTTGGACTTGAGAAAGCCAAATTAGGAGAAATCACTCTCTGACCGAGAGGTATTGAGTGGGTAATTGAGTGTTGATAGCTATAATACACCCCGATCAATAAACAAGCATTAAGGTTTATATCCCATTAGGTAAACACCTAGGTGATGGTCATAACCCTAGGCTTTTTACAAACATGAAAAAAATACAACAAAAACAATCTCTTAGATTTATTTCTCAACTTTTCAATCTTAGATTTAAATTAGACTTTAAAACAACCCCAATTTGTGGAGGTGTAAATTGAGATAGTCAAACTATTACACTACAATATAGACCCCTAACTCCCATATATAGCTTCCTGCGAAATTCGACCCCGACTCTTGTTGGGTACTATTATTGCATCGACCATTTCATAACCTTGAATTGAGGTGTGAAATTGGACGAGATCAAATTTTTCGTTTCCTTTTACTTCTTTTAGTAGTTTTTCATATTTTGAGCTACTTTAACATGGATTCTATCATTTTAATCTTGCAATATGAGTTTAATTATCATTTCTTCTTCCATTTCTTCAATTTCGAGCATGAATAGCTAGATTTTTTCTAGGGTTGTGACCCAACCCTAGTGTGTAAACCTTATGGGTGTTTAAGTTAATGCTTGTTTATGGTTGAGTGTTTATTATTTAGCCTTATTCTTGCTTTAATTTATGAAATTAATAGTTGCAAACATTAGTTCATGCCTATTTGACTTAGTCTCTACTTGAGAAAGAGAGACGTAGTCTAGGAAAACTTGGCTAACAAGAAATTGGGTCAATCGAGAGATTGATAATCCCAATTAAAGGGTTCAACCTAAAGATAGTAATAACTCGACTTGAGCTTTTATCAACCGTTTTGTTCAATACCCATTTGGACTTGAGAAAGTCAAATTGGGCAAATTCACTCTCTCACCGAGAGGTATTGAGTGGGTAATTGAGCGTTGATAGCTATAATATACCCCGATCAATAAAATAAGCATTAAGGTTTATATCTTATTAGGCAAATACCTAGGTGATGATCATAGCCATAGGCTTTTTACAAACTTGAAAAAAAAACAATCTCTTAGATTTGTTTCTCAACTTTTCAATCTTAGATTTAAATTAGACTTTAAAACAAACCCAATTTGTGGAAGTGTAAATTGAGATAGTCAAACTCATACGCTTCAATATATACTCCTAACTCCCATATATAGCTCACTGCGGAATTCGAGCTCGACTCTTGTTGGGTACAACTGCAGTTGGCCTCGTCTATTGGCTTGAGGTTCAAGAGGGACCTCATCAATTTGATCATCCTTAACGTCCACATCCCCCAAAGGTAAGTTTCAGAGCTTATTGTTTGCCATGATTGCACCTATAATTTCTCAACACGTTGGTAACACAGAAGGAAAAGAAGATATTCCCAAAAACACACCTAAATATATAGCTAACATCGTTTTTAGCTCCCCGGCAACAACGCCAAAAATTGATCTCGTCCAATTTCACACCTCAATTCAAGGTTATGAAACGGTCGATGCAATAATAGTACCAACAAGAGTCGAGGTCGAATTTCGCAGGGAGCTATATATGGGAGTTAGGGGTATATATTGTAGCGTGTGAGTTTGACTATCTCAATTTACACTTCCACAAATTGGGGTTGTTTTAAAGTTTAATTTAAATCTAAGCTGAAAATTTGAGAAACAAATCTAAGAGATTGTTTTTTTTTCCCAAGTTTGTAAAAAGCCTAGGGCTATGACCATCACCTATGTGTTTGCCTAATGGGATATAAACCTTAATACTTGTTTTATTGATCGGGGTGTATTATAGCTATCAACACTCAATTACCCATTCAATATCTCTCGGTCAGAGAGTGATTTCTTCCAATTTGGCTTTCTCAAGTCTAAATGAGTATTGAACAAAACAATTGATAAAAGCTCAAGTCGGGTTATTACTATCTCTAGGTTGAACCCTTTAATTGGGATTATTAATCTCTCGATTGACCCAATTTCTTGTTAGCCAAGTTTTTCTAGACTAAGTCTCTCTTTCTCAAGTAGATACTAAGTCAAATAGGCATGAACTAATTTTTGCAACCATTAATTCCACAAATTAAAGTAAGAACAAGACTAAATAATAAACACCCAATCATAAACAAGCATTAAATTAAACACCCATAAGGTTTACACACTAGGGTTGAGTCACAACCCTAGAAAACATCTAGCTACTCATGCTTGAAATTGAAGAAATAGAAGAAAAAATTATAATTAAACTCATATTGCAAGATTAAAATAATAGAATCCATGTTAAAGTAGCTCAAAATATGAAAAGCTACTAAAAGAAGTAAAAGGAAACGGTTACTGTAGCAGCTGATGTCAAAAATTGACCTAAAATTGTAAAACTCATCTATTTATACAGGGCTGGAAATTTCGGACAACAATGCCCTTCGGGAGGTTCTGCGGCCGCACAATTCCATGTGCGGTCTGCACTTTTTCTTCAACTTGTCAGGACTGGAAGTCTGCGGCCGCATAATTCTGATATGCGGCCGCATGGCACTCTTTCTGTGGTCCGCACTTTTACATGTGCGGCCACACTTGATCTTCTGTGGCCGCACTATTCTTGTGCGGTCCACACTTTTAATGGACTTGGAATGCACATTCTCTGAATTTTGCTCCTGGCCCAGCTTTTGCGACCGCACAATTCATGTGCGGATCGCACTTTGCACCAAACTCTGCTTACTTTTCCTTTATAATTTACGGCCGCAAATGATATTCTGCAGTCCGCACTTTTGAGCTTTTGTTCCTTTTATGTCATTGAGTTCAGATTACTCCTTTTTGAGTTGGATTTCATCTCGGGAGTTCATCTTCCAATATTCTTGCAATTAAGTATATTTTATTAGTTTTTGGGAATATAATTAAACGCTTTTAGACTAAAACAAAAGCTAAAATGTGCTAATAAGTAGTCAAAATCCCCACTTATGCGACATACAAAGGGAAATAGAATAAGGTCAAGCAAGTCTGGCAAATGATTGAGAAGAGCGGGCTTAAGGAGAATGATTAGGGGAAGGAGCAAGCAAAGAGGGTGGAACCACCAACGCCTCTAGAGGATAATATAATGCAACTTAGTGTATCTACTGAGTAACCTGCAGAAGAAAGGTGGACAACAGTTAATGGTAAGTCAACAGCAAGGCTAGCAAAAACAAATCAAATTGTGGGTAAGGTTCTTGGTGGCAACAATGGTTTCCAGTCCTTAGCAATGGGGCAAGAACCTGCAACCAACGATCCAGGACCAAGTACTGTGCATATGGGGTTCTATAGGGGGCAGGAGCAATATCCTCATACACAACTCATAACAGTATAAGTGTAATTACATGGAATTCTAGAGGTTTAAATAAATCATATAAACAAAAAGAGGCAAAGGAGTTCATAAAGCAAAATAAAATGGCAGTGATTGCACTAGTAGAATATAGAATAAAGGAGCAAAAAGCTCATAGTATTATCAACAAAATTGCTTTATGATGGCATTGGGTATCAAACTTCAGCAACAATAATAAGAGTAGAATATGGATTCTTTGGGATCCAAGAATTTTTGATTTTGGTCTAATTGACATGGATTGTCAGTGTATACACAGACAAGTCAGAACTTACTCAAGAATGATATCATTTGGCTTTACTGTTGTATATGGCTTGCACACTATTAAAGATAGGTTTAGTCTGTGGAAACAACTGAGGCAAATCAACAATATACAATAGGGGACATGGATATACATGGGAAACTTCAACTCAGTACTCAATAGTCAAGGCAGATAACATGGTACTGTAATACAAGATATGGAAACAAAGGACTTTAGGAAATTCATAAGTGACACTGGCATGAATGAATATCCTACTTTTGGTAGAGACTATAAATAGACTAATAACCATACTTACAGTAGGATAGACGGGGGACTAGTCAACACAAACTGGATGATGACAATGCCTAATCTACATATTCAGATCCTAGAACCTTCATTCTTTGATCATTCCCCTCTTAAACTGATGATCACACAATTGCGGAGGAAGAAAGCTAGCTTATTCAGTTTTTTTAACTGCCTTGTTGACCACCCCCAATTCCTACTTGAAGTGGAGCAGACATGGAGTACAACTGGAGCTACTGGAAATTTACAAGGAGTGGAATAAACTCAAGAGAGTTAAACAAGTCATAAAGGGCCTTAACACATAACAATACAAAGGTGTTGATGACAGAATCAAAGACATTAGAAGGGACCTACAGGAGGTGCAGGAGAAAATGGGCTGTAGAAAGAAGAACAAAGAACTAATTGAGAAATAGAAGGAGCTGAAAAGTAACTTAGAGAAGTGGACACTAATTGAAGAAAGCATTTACAGAAAAAAAGTCAAGGGTACAATGGCTGAAGCTGGGAGACTCTAATTCTGCTTATTTCTTTGCACATATGAAGAACATGAGCACTTTGAATGGAATCCATAGTCTCCTTACTGATCTAGGGGTTCAGTTACACATGGAGGAGGAAATAAAGGTTGAAGTACTTGGCTACTATAAACAATTTCTAGGATCAAATGCTCCTAAATTCCAAACAATAGATCCAAATGTAATGAAAATAGGGGCAATCCTCAATAGAGAGCAGCAACATCAATTGATCCTACCTGTTACAAGGCAAGAAGTATGGAAGGCTCTGCAAGATATAGATGACTTGAAAGCCCAGGATATGATGGTCTCAATGCACTCTTTTTCAAGAAATCACGGCATATCATGGGGGAGGAGATAACACAAGCTGTGATTGACTTCTTCCAATCAACACAGATGTTCAAACCAGTCAACTGCACCTCATTAACTCTTATACCCAAAGTCAAGAACCCTGCTATCATAAAAGAGTATAGACCTATCTCCTGTTGCATTACAATCTACAAAATCATTTCAAAGGTTTTAACTAGTCGACTATAAGGAGTCATGGATGATTTAATAGATAAGACTCAATCTTCCTTTGTTCCTAGAAGAGTCATTATTGATGATATCATATTGAGTCATGAGCTAGTAAAAGGGTACGGGAGGAAAGGGGTGTCACCAAGATGTATGGTGAAGCTGGACATGCAGAAGGCATATGACTCACTTGAGTGGCCTTTTCTTGAACAAATATTATGTGCCTTAGCATTTTCAGAGATATTTGTAAAGTGGATCACGAGCTGTGTGCAGAGTGTCACCTACACCATCATCATAAATAGCTCACCAACTCAACCATTTGAAGCTAGAAAAGGGCTTAGACAAGGGAATCACTTATCCCCCTTCTTATTTGTACTAGCAATGGAGTACCTCAATAGAAGATTGAAGGCATTGCACTGCATCCCGGACTTCAACTTTCACCCCAAATGTGCCAAGCTGCAGATCATGCAACTTGGGTTTGCAGATGACCTTTTAATATTTTGCAGAGGAGATATAGTCTCAGTTCATTTGCTGTACAAGTGTTTCCTAGATTTCTCAACAGTATTAGGACTGGAAATTAATAAGAAGAAGAGTTCCATCTTCTTTGGTGGAGTCTCACATGATATCCAAAAAGAAATATTGGAGTTCCTTGGCATGTCAAGAGGGGAGTTGCTAGTGAGATATCTTGGGGTACCTTTAAATTCTAAAGGAGTGTCAATAACCCAATGTCAACCTCTACTTGACAAACTGGTGGAAAGAATCACATCCTGGACATCTAAATTGCTGTCATTTGCAGGGAGACTGCAACTCATCAAAAGTGTCCTATTCTCCATTCAAACTTTCTGGGCTCAAATCTTCATGTTACCAAAGAATATTACAAGAATGGTAGAGGTAATTTGCAGGAGTTTTATATGGACAGGGGGAAACACTATATCAAAGAAAGCTCTCGCAGCTTGGGAGAAAGTTTGCCAGCCTAAGTCAGCAGGTGGATTCAATGTAATGGACATATCTCTATAGAACAAAACAGCCATCAGCAAGCAGTTATGGAACATTTGCAAAGAGAATAATAAACTATGGATCTAATGGGTGCATTGTTACTATATAAAAAGCAAACATATATGAGAGGTGCAACCTAGCCAAGCTTCATGGATTATGAGGAAGATTCTGAAAGCCAAAGATAACTTTGAGAAGGCAGGCTATACCTATGAAGAATTAATGCAAATGCAGACTTGCTCTATCAAAAACATGTACCATATACTGCAAGGATATTTTAACAAAGTAAGATGGAGGAAGTTGGTATGTAACAATGCATCCCGTCCTAGGTGGGTATTCATGTTAACATTGATGGATCATAGTAGGCTATACACAAAGGATAGGCTGCTAAAGTGGGGCATTCATAATGATCAATTATGTCCTTTATGTTCATATGCAAATGAATCTATCCAGCACTTGTTCTTTGAATTCCAATATGCTGTTGCCCTATGGAAGAGACTACTCAACTGGTAAGGTATCCACAGAAGCATCCATGGCTGATCTAAGGAACTACGTTGGGCAGAGAATTGGGCTAAAAATAGGAGTGCAAAAGCTGAATTATTCAAAATCGTGTTAGCAGGCTACGTGTATTTTGTGTGGCAGGAAAGGAACGCAAGACTCTTTCAAGCCAAGTCGAGGAATTGTGAGACACTAAGCAAACTAATTATACAAGAAGTGCATTGTCGAAGCAACATAAAGATAGAGAAAATTCTGAACAGATTGGATTACTATCCGATGTTAATAGTCGTTTGGTTATTAGTAGGGCTGTAGAAGGAATGTATAGAGGGAGTGAAAGGGTAGTACAGTAAAAGCTTTGGATATGACAAAGCTCTATGGATTTTTGCTTTGATTTGTAAATATTTTTTCTGGTATATATAAAACATTAATTACCAAAAATAAAATAGCACAATAAATTAGTAGGGAAGTATGTCATTTCGAGATACACCAAAATCATTATAGTATTGAGTGAATGGGGCCGACGATTGTTGTGGTTGCGACTGTAGGAATTGTTGAACGTGCATTCAGAGTTTTGCAAGCTCGTTTTGCAATTGTTGTAGGACCATCACGTTTTTGGAGAAAAAAAGTGCTACATGATATAATAACTACATGTATTATACTGCACAACATAATAATCGTGGATGAGCGTGATCTTAATGCACCAATTCAAGATGATTGAGAATATCCACCTCCAACGGTAAAAATGGTAGTAGATGAAAATCACCGATTTGAATAATTTTTAGCTCGATACAAAAGAATTAAGGACAAAGATGCTCATTTTGCACTTCGTAATGCATTAATAGATCATTTATGGGAGCATACTAGAGGTGGAAGTTGAATATTATGTAGTATTTAATCTGAATTTTACCATAATGTAATATGTATTTAATTTTCTTGTATCTCAATGTTTTTACTTTTATTTGAATTATCCGTTAATATATATAATCTATAATATTTGCTTACAAATTATATTATTTAAAAATTTATGGTATAAAATAATCTTATATTAAATGGTTATATAAGAGAGGAATATAAATTATATGTGATGAATATGTAAAAAAGAAAAAAAATAGAGAATTTCTTTAATAGAAATAAGAAAATAAATTTAAATAAAAGATAATAATATAATATTGAAGAGAGAAAAAAATATAAAATAAAATATTCTTTTTTAGAGTAAAAAATAGAGTAAATGGTTGGAGTAACTTTACTCCATTTTAAAGGAAAATGGAGGCAAGGTTTAGAGATGGACTAAGGGCCACACAAATGTGAGAGGTATGTGTCAGATGGACGTGGTTCATATCACAAATTGAAATTAACCTTTAGAAATGGAACTCAGAAGCTTTTTGTCTTGTTAAATCAACAGGAAACTATGGCAGTGGTACAAAGATTTAAAAAATTAAACGTTTCAAAATCCAGATTATCTCATGAAACAGAACCCTTCATCTAACAAAAGACTGGACCATCATGACCAACTTAACAAATAGGAACACCAAAATTTGAACCATAACCCAATTGTGTATCTAGCTTTGATCTCCACCTATAAAATAATTAAAACAAAAGCTGCCACTGCTCTTCACCATATTTGACAGAATTTTGTAACACATTCTCGCTGTTGTCACCAATTTAAAATAATCATTCTTTGTTGTATTTGTCACTAATTGCATGGTAAGTCACATTAATTCTTCCTCGTTAAACTCATTTGCCTCTAGGATGGATAAACTAAGGGACAAATACAGAATGAAGCAGCGAGCAAGGTTATCTAGGACGACTCCCTTTGACTTTACAATGTCCAATTCTATATCATACTACACGGTGATGGCCTGTGCCTGCACAGGCCCAATAATAAAAAGCTGGAACTTTTATTTTTGATTAAATCTGTTTTGATATAAAATTGCATATAATAAGAATTGACGCAAGTAAATAACTATCAAATTGGATAAAAGGATATTGTATATTAACTATTGGATGTTATTTATTTACATACATAGAGGAACAAAAATATCCATTCTTGAATGTTGTGTTGCAAGGTGACACATTCTTTACGTCCATGGATACTATTTACATATTGACAAAAAATGAAACATCCAATTATGAGCGTACTTAAGACATTGAGAAATGCTCTGCCTTCTCTCTACCACTAGAGAGATAAGTAGAAAACAATCAAGATAGAATACTCAGTAACACCAATCACGAAATCAAATAATGGAGCAAATAAATGACACAGTGATGAATGATGAAGAAACAGATCAACTACTGCACAACGTAAACAAACCAAAGGAAGAGATAAGTCAAAAAGGCAGCTTCAAAGAATATTTGCTATCACCCGATAATACTAGCATGCCATTGGACTTTGACTGCAATCTATTCAACAACATTTCCCTTGATGATGAAAAATCAAACCCGAAAAACCATCCAAACTTCATTCCCATAACAACATAGGATAAAAAAAGATTGTATCTACCATGAAAACAAGCCCTCATCATTAAGCTCCTTGGGAGGAGCTTAGGATATAATCTACTAAAGGACAAAATATATAGGCTATGAAGGTCATCGGAAGCATTGAACCCTATAGATCTGGGTAATGACTTCTACCTTGTAAAATTTACTTCACTAGATAATTAAAATAAAGCTCTAAAACATGGACCATGGTTCATTGGTCCACAATACTTGTTAGTCAGGCAATGGGAACCAAAATTCAACCCACACGAGGCAAAGCTTCTACTTGTCACAATCTGGATACGATTACAAGACCTACCAACTGAGTTTTATAACATCACAATCCTAAAAAGGATTGGTCAAATGTTGGGAACACTCCTTAAAATTGATAACTGCATGGCTCAAGCCAGTAGAGGTCGATATGCACGACTTTGTATCCTAACAACCATAGGCCAAACGATGCCAAAATCAGTGCTACTCGGCACCCATCTCCAAAAAATACACAATGAAGACAAAAACCCACTATGCACTCTGTGTGGATGCTTGGGGCATAAACACTACCAATACACAACAAATATGGGAATAAAAATGACAACCCCAACAAATGATGAAAACACACAACCAGGTATGTCAGAAGGACCTTGAAAAAGGTATATCCAAAAACGAAAGGAAAACAACAAGTCGTCCAAGAACTAACCCCATCAGTGTCAGCTGACTCCAATGAAGAAACTAAAAATGACAAAAAAGAAGATGAAAAAAGGAAAAAAAAATGAATACCAAAAATACTACCAACAACAACGCATATACACTAAGCAAGAGTCAAACTCCCATCGATAAATACAAAGAAAAACACGCTACAATTTCAAAGGATGGGAAAAATCAAACCATAGGATTTGCAGGCATATCTGCAGGACCAATACGATTTGACAGTAGGATTACCCCACCCCCTCCCAAAATATTTCCACTATCCATACCCTACAGTCAACCGCACCCATTGATATTACGCCACTTCACTCTAGTCCAAATGGCCATGTGGACTCACCACTATCACAAATTGTCGACCAGGCTACACCTATAAATAAAGAATCTACGTCATCTCCTGACGTGGCTCCACGTGAATCAACCACAACACGTGGAAGATACATCACCAAACCACCGTCCATGAAGCCTATCTCCACACACAACCCCTTCTATGTCCTCTCACAATTAAATGCATCTGAACCTACCCTAAGCCCGACCTACGAAGTTACCCAATCAAGTATACCTCTACACACACCTACACGCCCCCGCGTCACCCCAACTGACAAGGTGACCCTAACATCCATAAACAACTTTTTCAAAAATCTAATTTCAATAAAATCCCCTACAATTTCACACCACCTGAATTAAATATCCCTACTGGAATTCTAACTTCCAAACAAAAATTGACCAAAAAGGTACCCCCTCAGATAATTTCTAAGACTCCGCAATTAACTATATCCAACTTGGATATATCTCCACAAACAAAAAAAGCCTCGATACAAAACACCCTATCTCCAACTAGGGAACTAATGATCTCCACTTCCAGTGCATTAAATGCTCATACAGTGCCTACTGCAACTGGATATCTAGCACTGCCCGATATGGATACACCACACTCGTTCTCCGGCTAGTCATATCCCATCACCCCCATCAAAATGATAACCCCTGCCATGCCCTATCCCACTCAAACCCTCATCCACCCCTAATATATCCCTACTGCTACTAACCCCCACATGCCAAAAACCAAAACGCCATTCATACACACTACTAACAAAAACAATACCTCAATCACCGCTAAGGAACAATGCTCACTAAAACTATGGGGAACCCAACCAGAGAAACTACGGGAACGATGCTCGCTACCAGCAGGCACCCTTCCCAACACACCACCTCCCTCATACGACGGACACCCAAATACACTCCGTAACCCAAACCTTTACCTTCAAGCACCCTTTGTTTCCATAGGATATTGCCACCCTATGAGCGGCTACTACAATCCCTACTAATTCCCATTAACTTACGAGAACAACCTCCATATACACTACTAGTAATAGTACAACCACACACTACAGGCACCACTACCCCATCTACAGGAGGAAGCACCATCACAAAGCCTCCCACGCCACTGGAACTATAATTTCATAATACAACAAGTGACACTGTTGATGGAGAATACAACCACATTTTCTCACCATGTCTCCCAGGGATTGCACTCCAACATGAGGATACAACATGTACAACAACTATTGCAAGTCCAAGAAATATAGCCCTGGAACTCAACAACCAGATACTTAACATGCAAGCAGCAATGACTACCCAACAGGTAACAGATCCACCATAATGCTGGAATACACCCCCACCACCTAACTCGTGGATCTCATCACCAATTATGATTCCCCATCCCGCTTCGCCAGAATCATATGAGGAAGAACGAGTAGTGCCGCTCTTACCATAGTTTCTCCTTGAGGAGTTACATCGACTGAATACACCACTACCACCACCATGAACAACGGACATAGGTCCCTTTCAGACAAGCATCCTCCTCGATCAAGTTCTCTAGAACATCGCAATCATAGACTCACTGACCCTCACCCTGCCTCAAAACTTCGAAAGAAAATTCCTAGTCAGTATTCCACCCAAAGTCATGAAACTGGGGATCAACATGAGGATCTACCCCATTGAGCCTTTGTTTTGCTCGGTTGTGATGGTTCCAACTATGAGGGAGAAAGCTCCACCCCTAGTAGACTTTAATTGCCACCAACTATCTCTTGCACTGAACCCCATGAGGGCTCAACGAGGGAGATCATCACCCCAAAGTAATCCTTATGAATTGTAGATGAGCCAATAGAGTTTATTTTAGAAGGAACCTAAGAGTAGTTCTCTCGTGGAATAACCTAACAATGGTTTGCCTTACAGAGACAAAGATGCAGGAACCAACCCACAAAGCCGTAATGCTGAAGTTAGGGTTTACTAACATGCTCCATGTCAATGCTATTGGCTACTCAGGTGAAATGATCATGCAGTGGAGGGAACATGAAATTGCACAGGTGGACCCCATTGCTGTTACCTACCAGGAGATCCACGCAAATGTTCAGGTAAGTCCATCAGGCCAGCCCTGGATTCTTTTTATAGTTTATGCTAACATTAGGTTTAACGATAGAAAAATCCTATGGGAAAACTTAGAAAAACTATCAGCTTCCCATAACAACCATGGATCTTATGTGTGATTTTAATGAAATAATATCAGTTGTTGATAAATTTGGTGGTAACCCTATTAATAACAAACGTGCTATTGCACTGATTACTTACCTCCAAAATATTAATATGGTGGATCTTGGCTTTACATGGGCCAGATTCACTTGATCTAACCTAAGGAATATTAGTAGTAACCCAATTCTGGAAAGATTAGACCGATTATAACAAATCCCTTATGGCTTAGCTTACACCCAGACTCTACCATCACCCACCTCCCTCGAACACATTCAGACCACTACCCCATATTGCTCTCCTTTTCAAAAAATGCCAGGCCTAATAACTTATTTTGCCTTGAAACTATGTGGTTTAGTCACCCTGATTTTAAAAGTATAGTAACCCATCACTGGCGTCACTCCTTTATATGCCACAATGCTCTAAAACATTTCATAACACGTCCAAGAATGGAATAAGTCAACTTTTGACAATATTTTCCCCACAAAAAAGTCCTCCTGGCAAGGCTAGCAGGCCTACAAAATATGGACAATGCCCATAAATCTTGCTTCCACCAAAATCTAGAGAATGATCTTCGTTGTCAGTACAACTTAGTCATAAAAACTGAAGTAGATTTTTGGAAACTAAAATCACGTGTGCAATGGCTAAATGAGGGAGACGCCAATACTATGTTCTTCCAAATTTTGACTATCCAACGACGCAGACGTAACATGATTCTTGGGTTAAATGATTATGTAGGTAACTAAACTTATGACCACAAAGAGATCAACTCCATAATCTTAAAATACTACCATGCAATTTACTCAACTGATTTTAGTTTTAGCCAAAATCTACACCATGAACGTTATTATTATGACCTCTCTGAAGAAAAGAGACTTCTCTTATCAAGTCCCCTTTCAGAAGTAGAAATCCATTGAACTATTAATTCTTTTAAGCCCCTAGGCCGGATGGTCTACATCCCATTTTTTTTCAAAAACACTGGCCTGGCACTAGTTTAGCTGTAATTCAAATTTGTAAAGATGCTTTTGTCTCCTCAGTCACCCCAATAGAGATTAATAACACCTTTATCACACTTATTCCAAAAGTAAAGAACCCAGAGCATATCTCGCAATATAATCCAGTCAGTCTCTGCAACATTGTTTACAAAATCATAATGAAGATTATTGTTAATAGGATCCATCCCTTCCTCAAATATCTAATTAGTCCCAACCAATGCAGCTTGCTCCCGAGAAGGAGAGCTATTGGTAACGATATTATAGTTCAAGAAGTAATCCACTCCTTCCAACACATGTCCGGTCGCACGGACAACATGATGCTCAAAATAGATCTAGTAAAAACTTTTGATAGACTTGAATGGTCATTCATCCGCAAATCTCTCCATAACTTAGGCTTCCCCGCCAGCCTTATAAACCTAATCATGAATTGTATCTCTTCCGCTTCCATTTCCATCATGATAAATGGCAAGCCCACAATTGTTTTTGAACCATCGAGAGGCATATGCCAAGGAGATCCCTTCTCCCCCTATATCTTCATAATTTGTATGCAGTCATTGACCTACATTATTGACCAAGCCACCGTCAACGGGGACGAGACACTAGTTAAAATTAGCAGATCCGGACTACCAGTTTCACACCTTCTATTTGTTGATGACCTTATCTTATTCTCATGCGATAATCTATAAAACACCAGCACAATTATCAATATATTCAATTCGTTACATCTCCAGTCGGGGAAAAACATAAACTTCCCCAAATCTAAAGTTTTCTACTCCAAAAATATTCCTACGAACACATAAGCAAGTTTAACAAATGTGCTAAACATTTGCCCCTCCACTAACTTTGGCAAATACCTTGGTTTTCACCTTTCAAACCACTTTCCTAAAGGCAAGGATTGCCAATTCATCATCGATAAAAAGAATAATAAACTATCAGGTTGAAAAGCAAAACTTCTAAACCTGTCGGGAAGAACTACACTAGTACACTCAGTACTGGCCACCATCCCTAACTACTCCATGCAAAACAACCTTCTTCCAACCTTCACTAGATATCACATTGACCGTATTTAATGAAATTTCCTTTGGGGTTCAACACCAGAAAAAGAAAAATTCACCTTGATAACTGGGATGTAGTCACCACTCTAAAAAAATATTGGGGGGACTAGGATGATACAAAACTAATAAAAAAATCTTCCAATGCTAGCAAGGCTGCTATGGCGTTTCAATAGAAACGCAAATACTTTGTGGGCAAAAGTTCTCCAAGCAAAATACGCCCAGTAGAGACGTACAAGGACATACCAAGCTAAGCCAACCGACTCCTATGTATGAAAAAGTATGACCAAAGTGCATGGTCTCTTTCAAGCAGGGTTCTCTTGGAGGTTAGGTGATGGAATTACCATCAACCTCTAGAATGATAACTGGCTCCCAAATAACAACTGCCTCCGCAAATCCATCCAGGTCCTCTCACCTACCTGGAGGAACAACTCATAGTCTCTTTAATAATATCCAATCACTCTTGGTTTCTTGACAGGATATCCTTATCACTACCTTATGAAATCATAGACAAAATTAATCGCACTTATATCCTTTTTTCAACCCACAAACCTGACCACTCCTTCTGGAACCAAACAACTCTTGGCAACTTTACTACCAAGTCAGCTTATCTATCTCAGCTACAGATCACAAACCAACTCCCATTGACCACACCAATCAATAGATCTTGGATTTAGCATACCAAGGGCTTAAATAAGTTAAAATTCTTCCTATGGCTACTTCTACACCAAAAACTCCCTACTAGGGATTTTCTATACAAACGAAACATACTCCATTCAAACCTATGTCACTTCTGTCGTGACCTAACGGAAGACACACACCGCATTTTCTTTACATGCGTAAACTCCAACCATTTATGGCCTTTGTTTAATATACTCATACCTCAACAACACAACCTTGACACTTGGCTCAAGGACATATGTAAAAAGGACACCACCAAATGCTTGTATTAACACCCTATACTCCATATGGATTAACAGGAACTCCAACCTGTTCAACCATACATCTGCTACTATTTGCCAAAAAAATAAATCTTCTTGCAATTATCGGAATTTATATCTCTCACTATGACTATAGCTCCCTCAAATCCCAGACACCAAATACTAATGAAGTGGCTACCACCACCTACAACTCTTTACAAACTTAATATTGATATTGCTTTCGATTCAAATAGCCAAATCAGTGGTATTGGGGGACTCATCAGAGACCACAATAGCTCATGGGTCGTGGGATTTGCACAGAGTATGATTGCAACATCCGCCTTACATGCTGAGCTACTTGTACTATTAGCAGTACTAGAACTAGCTTTCACAAAGAATATCTTTCCAATTATAGTGGAAACAGATTCTCAGGTATTATGCAATTTATTTAAGGCTGAACAACATCGATACAAACATCTTATTAATGATTGCAGTTTTCTTCTTGATGTTGTTGGACTAGATGCAATAACTCACATATATTGGGAAGGCAACTATGTGATTGACACTCTAGAAAAATATGGACGTTCCATGTAACTAGCAACAACGGATGGTGACAACACAATATTCTGGGAAACACCTCTGGACTTTGTTTTAAATGCTTTCAATAAAGAAGAATTGGGAAGAGCCGTTATGTGATCCATCCCCTTGTTATGTAATAACTGAATCTTATGCTTTCTTTAATTATAAAGTGTTCCTTTCCTTAGCAAAAACAAATATTATCAAAAAGTGATACATTCACAATACTGTGATTAGTCTTCTTTTTCGTAGTCCTTGATAAAATATAATGGCACCTGTAGAAGCAGGAAGTGATGATCAAATGTCAATAACCAATATAAGGGGAATAATTTATTTTTCAGGTAAATGAAGAAAGAAAGCGGAAGAAAAGAAACCAAGGACTATCCTGATTTAGAAAATCATTCAAAAGAGGTTGAGGTATGTGCAGTGTAACAAGAAACAAAGGGTGCAAAGATAACAAAAGTACCCTCTAACATTTGTTTTGGAGAGGAGAAGTGCCTCTAACATTAACAAAAGAAAAATAAACATGATGGATCTTGAGGGAGGACGAACGAATATCTTTTTTTGCTTCTAATAGTGAGAAAGGGGTAATGCAAAGTCAGTTTACACCAATACAGGTACCCGTGACCAACACGCTCAGGGTGTGCATCAATATCAACACCTCTCTCATCATATTTCTCAATAGTATAAAAAAAACCTTTGTTCTGGTAGAGGATTCTTCTTTTTATACGGTAGACCATGGTTAAAGAATAAAACTGGCAGTCCTTAAATATTATTTACCACAGTACTTACGAAAAGAATTAGCACACAAACTTCAGCATCTTTGGAGCAACTAAGAGCATTATGTCGCATAAATCTTCCAAAAAGTAATGATTATTTCTTCAAAAAAGAAATAGTACGTGGGATAAAGTCTGCATAAAGTTGTTGTACTCAACTTCTTGTTTGATTTAGAATGAAATCTAACAATCAAGTGTGATTTGGTCTTTTCACTATTGCTATCTCAATAATATTTTTAAATTTAATAATTAATAATGTTGTGAATGAAGAGTAGTTTAAGAGTGTAGTATGAGTACAACCGAACCCATGTACTATGTAAGTGCCGAGCCTAATCTCAACGAATTAGTGACGAGGCTAAGGCGGGCCACTTACAATAACCTGTACGCACTAATAATAATAACAAGAAAACAGGAAATGGAAGTAAAGCAGTTAACTCATGAAAATGAACTCGAAATCCAACTACTAGAGAGCCCAGAATAACAAATATCCTAATCTCATATCACAATACCGAGCCAAATCCAATAATCACAAACAAATACCATATAAATAATCCATTGCGGAGCGTTGCCCGCTCCCACCATATCATCATTTGTCAATAACATAATTCGTCCTTATTCTACCATTTTAATTTCTATTGCGGCGTGCAATCCGCTCCCCAAACAATTTCAATCAACATAAATAATTCAACAACTAAATTTATAAGAATTTCTACATCACGAGGGTAAATATACAAGACAATAAAGAACCACAGAATAAATCAAGAATCTTAACAACTCGAAGCCTCAACTTTACCAATTCATCGTAGTCTATCAACTAAACAACTCATGCAAGGGAAACTATATTTACAGAATGCAACAAATATTATAAAATAATAAGGCAAGTAAAGCATGGGACAATTTAAGTATGCAAGTAAAGCAAATAAAGGCAAGTAGTAAATAAGCATGGAGTCATATAAGGGACGGACAATTTAATACAAGGATAATTAAATGACAAGTAACAATTATGGCATAGAAGTCAAATAAAGCTTTTAACAATTAAGGCATGAAGCAAGATATATCATGAAATAAATAAAAACATGGAAACAAATATCATGACGGCGTATATACACTTGTCACCTCGCATATACATTGCTTTTCCCACATAATTCACATAACACATAGTCCAAGGTTTCCCGATTCCCTTAAGTCAAGGCTAGACCCAACACTTACCCCACTCCGCCAAATCAAGCAATCAATCAACCATAGCCTTGCCTTTCGAACAAGCCTCCAAACCAACTAAATAGAGTAAATTATTGATCAAATTATTCAAAATAAATTTTAGAAACTACCTATTAATGAAAGAGGTTCAATTTTGATCATTTTTGAAAAAGTCAACAAAAGTCAACACCAGGCTTACTTGGTCAAAACGTGAGGTTCGAACTAAAACCCAATTATCCATTCACCTCTGAGCCCAGTTATGTGATTTGTTTTAAAATCCGACCTCAATTTGAGATCTAAATATCAATTTTATAAAAATTCCCAAATTCTACCCAAATTCCTAATTTCTACTATAGAAATCCTAGATTTGATGTTGAAATCTCATGAAAAATAATGGGTAATTAAAAAGAAATGGATTAAAATCACTTACCAATGAATTTGAGAGAAAAGTCTCTTGGAAAATCGCTCTAGAGTGTTTAGGGTGGAGAAATGGTATAAAATGAGCTAAGTCCCAATTTTCCCCCTCTTTTACCCAGTTGTAGATGTGCCAATTGCGATGTATGTTCGCAATTGCGAGCATCGCAAATGCGAGACAAGGGTTACAAATGCAAACACTGTCTCAGAAGAATAGAAGTTGCAAATGCGAATAACTAGTCTTCGCAAATGCGGCCAAAAACGTCGCAAATGCGAAGCAGACTCAATTGGCCTATGATCGCAAATGCGACCACTTCCTTTGCAAAAACGGACGACCACAGTTAGTAAAAGAGAACAAAATCCTTGCAAATGCGAGATTCACCCAGCCCAGCCCATGCTCGCAAATACGAGCAATTTTTCGCAAAAGCAAGGCTCGCAATTGTGAGTCAGGCCTCACAAATGCGAGATTTGCAACAGAGCACTAGAGCTGGTATTGCACTAGTAATCCTTACACTGACCAAACTCATTCGAAACACGTTCGAAAACTCACCTAAGCCCTTTAGGCTCCAAACCAAACATGCACACAAGTGTAATAACATCATACGAATTTGCTCGCGCTATTAAATCATCAAAATAATATCTAAATTTACAAATCAACCCTCAAAATGAATGAAATTTCAAAGTAAACTCAAGAACATCTAGAATCATTTCTAAGCATCCGAATTATGTCAAATAAATTCCGAATTGTACCAAATTTTGCAGACAAGTTTCAAGTAACGATACAAACCTATTTCAAGTTTCAACATAAAAAATTAAACCCGTTAGCTATGAAATCAACTTACGGTCAAACATATAAAATTTCCAAACATTCAAAATACTAAGTTTCGGAAAAATGAGTCAAATCAGTCTAGGGACCTCCAATTTCAATTCTGGGCATACGCCCAAGTCTAAAATTATGACACAGACCTACCAGATTCGTCAAAATATCGATTTGAGGTCTTTTTTACAAAATGTTGACCGTGGTCAACACAACTTGTTTTTCGGCCAAAAATCATATTTTTCTTTTAATTTTCAAATAAAAACTTTAAAAAGTGACACGGACCACACACGCAAACCAAGAATTATAAAACAGAGCTAATAAAGGTCTTAGAACTCAAAAATAAGGGCTAATACTAAAAATGACCTATCGGTCATTATATTCTCCACCTCTAAAACAAACGTTCGTCCTCGAACGTATATAAAAAGTACCTAGACTGGTGAAAAGATGGGGATATCTACTCATCATATCGGACTCGGACTCCCACGTAGCTGCCTTGATCGGTTGACCTATCCACTTCACTCTAACTGAAGGATAACTCTTAGACCTCAACTTCTGGACTTGCCGTGATAGAGTAGCCATCGGCTCCTCCTCATAAGTCAAAAACTTGTTCAATTAGACTGAGCTGAAATCTAATACATGAGAGTGATCACCGTGATACTTCAGGAGCATGGAAACATGGAACACCGGGTGAACTGCTGATAATATAGGTGGCGATGCAAGCTTGTAGGCCACCTCACCAACTCTCTCAACGATCTCAAAGGGCCCGATATACCTAGGGCTCAACTTTTCCTTCTTCCCGAACCTCATCACACCCTTCATGGGTGAAAACCGAAGCAAAACTCTCTCTCCAACCATGAATGCAATATAACAAACTCTCCAATTGGCATAAATCTTCTGCCTAGACTGTGCTATACAAAGCCAATCCTGAATCATCTTGATCTTTTTCAAGACATCACGAACAAATCAGTACCCAACAACCGAGCCTCCCCCACCTCAAACCAACCAATTTGAGAATGACACCGCCTCCCATATAAGACCTCATAAGGAGCTATCTGAATACTCGATTGGTAGCTGTTGTTGTAGGCAAACTCCACAAGTGGCAAAAACTGATCCAAAGAACCCTCGAAATCCATAACATAGCCGCAAAGCATATCCTCCATTATCTGAATGGTGCGCTCGATTTGGTTGTCCGTCTGGGGCTGAAATGGTGTACTTAACTCCACTCGTATGCCTAACTCACGTTGTACGACCCACCAGAAATGCGATGTAAACTGCGTGCCCCGATTAGAAATAATAGACACCGGTACACAGTGAAGACGAACAATTTTGTGGATATAGATCTACGTCAGGCGCTCTAATAAGTAAGTAGCTGCCACCAGAATGAAATGTGCCGACTTGGTCAACCTATCCACAATGACCCATACTATGTCAAATATCTTCAAAGTTTATGGGAACCCAACAACGAAATCTATGGTAATACCATCCCACTTCCATACGTGAATCTCAAGTCTCTAAGGCAATCCGCCAGGCCTTTGATGCTCGTACTTTACCTGCTAGAAATTCAAACACCGAGACACATACTCAACTATATCTTTCTTTATTCTTTTCCACCAATAATGCTTCCTCTAATCCTAATACATCTTGGCGGCACCCATATGAATGGAATACCACGAACTGTGGGCCTCCTCAAGAATTAACTCACGAAGTCCATCCACATTGTCCATACAAATCTGACCCTAGATACGCAACACCCTATCATCCCCAATATAAACCTTCTTGGCATCACCGTGCTGCACCGTTTCCTTAAGGATGAGCAAATGGGGGTCGTCATACTGACGCTCTCTGATGTGCTCATACAAAGAAGATCAAGAAACCGTGCAAGCAAGAACCCGACTAGGCTCCAAAATATCGAACCTCATGAACTGATTATCCAAGGCTTGAACATCTGATGCTAGTGGTCTGTCACCAACTGGAATATACAAAAATCTACCCATACTCACATTCACAAGATGATACAAAATGGTGAGATCATAGTCTTTTAATAGCTCTAACCACCTCCACTACCTCAAGTTGAGATCCTTTTGCTTAAACAAGTACTATAGACTTTGATGATCTGCAAATACTTCACACGACACACCGTAGAAGAAATGCCTCCAAATCTTCAATGCATGAACAATCGCTGCCAACTATAAGTCATGAACATGGTAATTCTTCTCATGAACCTTCCACTGCCGAGATACATATGCAATCACCCTACCATATTCATCAATAATGCACCAAGCCCGATATGCGATGCGTCATAATACACAATATAAGATCCTGAAACCGTAGGAAATACCAACACCGGAGATGTAGTCAAGGCACTCTTGAGCTTCTGAAAGCTCAACTCACACTCATAGGGCCACCTAAATGGGGCACTCTTCTGGTCAATCTAGTCATTGGGGTTGCGATAGATGAAAACCCCACCACGAACCGATGATAATAACCCATCAAACCGAGGAAGCTCCGAATCTCTGTAGCTGAAGTAGGTCTAGGAAAATTTTGAATAGCCTCAATCTTCTTAGGATCCACTTTAATGCCCTCAGCAGATACAACATGCCCCAAGATGGCAACCGAGTCCAACCAAAACTCACACTTTGAAAACTTGGCATATAATTGACTATCTCTCAGAGTCTGAAGTACAAACCAAAGATGCTGCTCATGATCCTCTCGACTGCGAGAGTGGATCAAAATATCATCAATGAAGATGATCACAAGAGAATCCAAATAGGGCTTAAATACCTGATTCACCAAATCTATAAATGCTGATAGGGTATTTGTCAAGCCAAATGATATCACTAGGAACTCATAATGCCCGTACCGAGTTCGAAAAGCTGTCTTAAGAACATTCGATGCCCTAATCGCCAGATCTCAAATCAATCTTCGAAAATACCTTGGCACCTTGAAGCTGATCAAATTATTCATCAATCCTCGGCAAAGGATACTTTTTCTTGATAGTGACTTTATTCAACTGCTAATAATCTATACACATCCTCATCGAATCATCATTCTTCTTCACGAACAACACTGGTGCACCCCAGGGCGAGGCACTAGGTCTAATGAATCCTTTATCAAGAAAAGCTTACAACTACTCCTTCAATTCCTTCAACTTAAGTGAGGCCATACGGTATGATGGAATCGAAATAGGCTGAGTGCCCGGAGCCAAGTCAATAGAAAAGTAAATATCTCTGACGGGTGACACGAGGCATAGACATATATACATGAGTACTCAAAGAATCACGAGGCATAATAAGATATGAAGGAAAATAGGATGACACGTAGGAATAAGTAGAGCCCAGATCAAATAGAACAGAAACATCTCTATGGAAAAATAGAACAATACCTCTAATGACGGCGTCAGATGACTCTACCTCAGGTCTAGTTGGAAATGCATAAAAATGGGGCTGGGCCCCACCACTCTGACCTCCGCCCCTTGGGCGACCCCTAGCTGGCTGGCCTCTACCTCTAGCAACCTGACCCCAGCCTCTAGCTGGTTGTGCGGGTAGTGGAGCAACCAGTGCTGGCATAATGGCATGAGATCCCTGCTGATGTCTACTGCTCGTCAATCTAGGGCAATATCTCCTGATGTGACCTATGTCCCCACACTCAAAGCACTCCCTCAGTTGCTAAGGCTGCTAAAGCTGAGACCAACCATGGCGGCCCGGATAACCGCTGTAGTAAGTCTGAAGAGGTGGCGCACTGATAGAAGCTAAAGGTGCACTGAATGCTGGCTGATCTGGACGAGACCCATAAGGACCACGACCGCCTGAAGCACCGTGGGCTACCTGAAGAGCTAACTGAATCGGCCTGGGAGGATGGCCTCTACCAAAATAACCTCTGCTTCCAGATGAGGCACTACTGAAGCCACCGAAATAATGAGGCCTCTTCTAAGATGTCACCCCTCTATCTTGACCACGAACTATCTCGATCCGTCTAGCAATTTGTACGGCCCTCTGGAAAGAAAACTCATCCCCCGTCTCCTGGGCCATCTGAAGCCTGATGCCGAAGGTACGACCATTAGTAAACCTCCTCACCCTCTCTCTATCTGTGGGAATCACCATAGATGCATGACGAGATTGGTCCACAAATTTGGTATCGTACTAGGTGACGGTCATGCCACCTTTCTGAAGGTACTCAAACTGCCTACGGTTCTACTCTCTCAGAGTGAGAGAAATAAACCTCTCCAGAAATAGCTGTGAAAACTGATCCCAGGTAAGTGAAGGTGAACCAGCCGGTCTACTCCGCTCAAAATCCTGCCACCACCTCTTGGAAAAACATGTTATCCGAAACACTGCAGAGTCGACCCCATTAGTATCAACAATACCCATGCTGCGCAATACCTCGTGGCAACGATCCAAGTAATCTTGTGGGTCCTCAGAGGGTGCACCACTATAATGAATAGGAAAAAGCTTGGTGAACTTATCCAACCTCATAAATCTCTCAGAAGACATCGCGAGCCTCTCCCCGAGCTGTGTAGTAACTACAGGCTAAACTAGCCCAACTACTGGAGCTGTCAGAGTCTGGTATAGGGGAGCCATCTGCTCCGGAGTATGAGTGGCGGGAGTCTGTGCTTCTCCCCCTGCCTGAGAGACGGCTGGTGCCATAGGAAATACGCCAGTCTGAGCCACACTCTCCTTGAGTCCAACTAAGTAGACTAGAGCGTCCTGATGTACGAGAGGGGCAATGAATCCCTCTGGGACCTGAGCGGGTCCGAATGGTGCGGTCTGAACTGGGACCTCCTCCCCATGGTTAGTTTGAGGCTCCACTATGGGTGCTGCTGCTGCTCTTGCTCTAGGCTGATCTCTGCCTCGGCCCCGACCCCTATCCCTGGTAGTGGCTGTAGCAGAAGACTCTGGCTCCTGCCCAGCTGTAGACGATGTGCAGGTTCTCATCATTTGCGAGGGAACAAGAGTAGAATGGTTCAAACTTCAATAATAGAAATAAGTCGCACGATAGAGAAAGAAAGAAGTGAAATTATCCTAAAGCCTTATAGCCTCTAAGATAAGTACAGACGTCTCTGTACCTATCCTCCATACTCTACCAAGCTTGATTATGACTCGTGAGACCTAGGCAACCTAGTATTCTGATACCAACTTGTCACGACCCGAAATTTTCACCCTCTGGACCGTGATGGCGCCTAATATTTTACTTGCTAGGCAAGCCTACGTTAGCTATATTTATTAACCAGTTTTAGCAATTTAAATCAAATGATAACAATAACAACCGAATAATCTGAAATAAGGTGATAAACTACTAAATGACGTAATCTAAATATAATCCCAGAGACTGGAGTCATAAATACATGAGCGTCTAGAGTACTACAGATAATAGTTTGAATAAAACATAGCTGGGTGAATAAAAAAATAGCTAAAATGACATAGAAGAGGACTTCAGGGTTGCGGACACCGTGCAACTATACCTCAAGTCTCCACAAGTAGCTAGATCCTGAAAAATCACACTTAGCGCTGCTGGGACCCACTCCGATATCCGCACAAGAAGTGTAGAGTGTAGTATGAGTACAACCGATCCCATGTACTCTATAAGTGCCGAGACTAACCTCGACAAAGTAGTGATGAGGCTAAGGCGGTCCACTTACAATAACCTGTACACAGTAATAATAATAACAGGAAAACAGGAAATGGAAGTAAAGTAGTTAACTCATAAAAACGAACTCGAAATCCAACTACCAGAGAGCCCAAAATAACAAGTCTCCTAATTTCATATCACAATACCGAGGCAAATCCAACAATTACAAATAAATACCACATATGAAATATGTTGTGGCACGCAACCCGATCCCACCAATCATCATATGTTAATATCATAATCCGTCCTTATTCCACCATTTCAATTCATTACCTTTCAAGGAAATAAAGAACCATAGAATAAATCAAGAATCTCAACAACTCGAAGTCTCAACTTTACCAATTCATCAGTATCCATCAACTAAACAAATCATGTAAGTGGAGTAAATCATGAGACAATTTAGGTATGTAAGTAAAGAAAATAGAGGAAAGTAGCAAATAAGCGTGGAGATATGTAAGGGCGGACAATTTAATACAAGAATAATTAAATGACAAGTAACAATTATGTCATAGAAGTCAAATAAAACATGTAATAATTAAAGCATGAAGTAAGATATATCATGAAATAAATAAAAACATGAAAACAAATATCATGACGGCGTATATACACTCGTCACCTTGCATATATGCCCCTTTTCCCACATAATTCACCTTGCACATAGTTCAAGGTTCCCTAATTCCCTCAAGTCAAGGTTGGACCCAACACTTACCCCACTCCGCCAAATCAAGTAATCAATCAACCACTGCCTTGCCTTTCAAACAAGCCTCCAAACCATCCAAATCTAGTAAATTATCGATCAAATGATTCAAAAATAAGCTTTAGAAACTACCCATTAATGAAAGAGGTTCAATTTTGATCATTTTGAAAAAGTCCACAAAAGTTAACCCCGGGCTCATTTGGTCAAAACCAGAAGTTCGGACCAAAGCCCGATTACCCATTCACCCCCGAGTCCGGTTATGTGATTTATTTCGAAATTTCACCTCAATTTGAGGTCTAAATCTCAATTTAACAAAAATCTCCAATTCTACCCAAATCCCTAATTTCTACAATAGAAATCCTAGATTTGATGTTGAAATCTCATGAAAAGTAATGGGTAATTGAAAAGAAATGGATTAGAGTCACTTACCAATGAATTTGGAATGAAAAGTCTCTTGGAAAATCGCTCTAGAGTGTTTAGGGTGGAGAAATGGTGAAAAATGAGCTAAGTTCCAATTTCTCCCCTCTTTTACCCAGTTGTAGATGCCGCAATTGCGATGTATTGTTCGTAATTGCGAGCATCGCAAATGCGAGATTAGGGTTGCAAATGCGAATCCTATCTTAGAAGAACAGAAGTCGCAAATATGACAAATTGATCGCAAATGCGAATAATCAACCTTTGCAAATGCAGCCAAAAATTTCGCAAATGCGAAGCTGACTCAAGTGGCCTGTGATCGCAAATGCGTCCACTTCCTTCACAAAAGCGAACGGCCACAGTTCGCAAAAGCGAACAAAATCCTCGCAAAATGCGAGATTCACCCAGCCCAGCCTATGCTCGCAAATGCGAATAATTTTTCGCAAAAGCGAGGTTTGCAATTGCGAGTCAGGCCTCGTAAATGCGAGTCAGGCCTCGCAAATACGAGTCAGGCCTCGCAAATGCGAGATCTACAACAGATCACCAGAGATGGTATTGCACCAACAATCCTTACACTAACCAAACTCATCCGAACGTACGAAACTCATCCGACCCCTTGGACTCCAAACCAAACATGCACACAAGTGTATTAACATCATACGAACTTGCTCGCTCAATCAAATCACCAAAATAACATCTAAATTTACAAATCAGCCATGAAAACTAATGAAGTTTCAAAGTAAAATCAAGAGCATCTAGAATCACATCTAAGCGTTCGAATAATGTCAAATAAATTCCGAATTGTACCAAATTTTGCAGACAAGTTTTAAATAGTGATACAAACCTATTCCTAGTTTCAACATCAAGATCGAACCCTTTATCTATGAAGTCAACTTACGGTCAAACTTAGAAAATTTCCAAACTTTTAAATTACTAGTTTTCGGCAAAATAAGCCAAATCAGTCTAGGGAGCTCCGAGGTCCCTAGACTACAAACCTACCAGAATCGTCAAAACAGCGATCCGAGGTCGTTTTCACAAAATATTGGCCGTAGTCAACTTAAGTTGATTTTAGGCAAAAAAAATCATGTTTTGCTTCAAATTTTCGCATAAATGCTTTTCAAAAAGCGACATGGACCACACACGTAAATTAAGAAACATCAAACGGAGCTAACAGAGGTTTCAAAACATGGAAATAAGGGCTAGTACTAAACATGACCTATCGGATCATCACAAAAGTTAAGAAATTAAGAGAAATTGTGGCCAATGGGAATTGAACCAATGACCTTGCAAACCTTTTGAACCCCCTTGACCAGTAAGCTATGGTTTTGAATTGTATCAAGGGGATTCAAAACATAATATATAGAGGTAAAAGTAAATTTTGCCCTATATATACAGTGTAATTTTTCGACGAAAGAGGTTCGGGTGAACCCACTTCCACCCCTAAATCCGCCCATGAATCTAACAAATAGTAAACAATTGATTCCTCTAGTGATTGTAAAAGAAAGATATAAAAATTTAGCAAATCAGACACGATTGTATATAGTTCTACAGGATATCTGAAAGTCTTTATACGGGATTCAAATTTTCAGTTTTCACTTTAAGTTGATTCGCAAAAATCAATTTCTTTCATTCGTGAATAAGAAATGAAAGGCTAAAAGCCAAATAATTATAGCCAAAATTCCTCAAGTCTCTCTCTATAATTATATCTTTCATCCTCTGTGGTGAAAAAATTACATGTGCTAAAAATGTCAGACATTTGTTGGTAATTCTCTATTTTCTCTCTTACTCCGGAGTATGAAAAAGACCAGAGATGCATAAGAAAATAAATGTGGTCGTTGGCCGAAGCACAAATTTACCAACATATGGAAATAATAGTAAAAAGCAATTAGCAGCACATACCTTTATTGCACACCAAATGACTCGAACAACAAAGCAAAAAGGCTAAAGCTTATCAACACAGATGAATGGTGCAATGAAAAATTCTCTTTCCGATTATCTAGAGAGAAATGTCCATTAAGCGACCAATCTTGGTCCTTTCCTGACTTTTTCCGCTGCATAATGTTTATGAAATTAAACAAAATACCAACTTATTTTATAATAGCAAATAAACCCTACAAAATCATCTAAGCTAAAATCAAAGTGAATAGAACTTGGATTGAGCACACAAAGAGAGAAGAAAGCTCATAACTAGGAAGAAAGAGAGAGGAGAAAACTTAGGAAGGCGATAAGAATGAGAAGACTTGGCACGATCAAAAATCTCACCTTAGGCGTCGTGATGACACCTAGTCTCTAAAACTAGGTAAGCCAATTACTTACAAAAATTAAGCCAATTTAACAATGATATTTTAAATCAGAGATTTATATAAATACCGAAATAAATGTGAAATAAGCCTACGCGGTAATAATCACTACAACCTCCTAAGACTAGGTAAAATAGAGTCACGAACTCTAGCTGAATACATAGAACGAACTCAAAGATCGAAATACAATATTGTTCGAATAATAAGTTGAGAGAACAATGAAAGGAAAAGACTCCAAGGGACTGTGACGACAAAGCAGCTCTACCTTGAATCCTCGTGATCAATAAGCTAACTCTGTCTGAGCCCAATATCTCCAATACCTGGATCTGCACAAAAATATGCATAAGTATAGTATGAGTACACCACGGTCGGTACCAAGTAAGTATCAAGACTAAACCTCGGTGGAGTAGTGACGAGGTATAAGTTATGACACCTACTAGTCAAACAACATGTGCAATATAGAAATATAAAGCTAATAATGAAAGCAAGAATGAGTAAATGGCAACAAGAATTAACATGGTATATAAACAGTAAAGTACTAAGAACACCGTGAAAGTAACATTGAAACCAAACAAAGAAAACAAATAACAACCAATTAATCAAGCCGTTATGACACAAGTCTCGTAACGAATTTACTCTGAGATACCTCATCTCATAACCATAAGTCATGAGTGTCACACCACAAATCATATGCTCATGGCACCTTGTGCCACATTTCTAATCACAACCGCACGAACAACTCGCATTCCAATATCTCAATCCGCAGAGCATGATCACAGGCTCACAATCACAATCCACCGGACATGATCACATGCTCATAATCACAATCCGCCCGGTAATATAACAATTCACCCGGCATGGTCACATGATCGATATCAACATGAAAGAAGATAATACAAGAGTACATGGGCATGATCAATAAATATCAAGTTTCATACTCCTGAACTAGTATAAGTGGCATGCTACGGTGTATGATTGTGCGAGTGTACTATTACAGCCCAAGTCAACAACAAAGACATCGAGTAGCTCATTGGAAGCAACACAACAAGTCGCGTGAGGTACATGACATACACAAGGAAAATCATACCATCACACGGATATCATGAACATAATGCCCCCAGGCCCTCACATATCATCCCTGATATTTGCCACCCTTATCTCTCTGGTAGCCACCCTTACCACTCTACCTCGACAATATCATTAGCCACCCATATCACTCCGATAGCTACCCGATTCACTCCGCATAATAGACACCATTATCGCTCCGCTCGGACAATAACACAATAGCCACCCGTATCACTCCACACAATTAACAACAGTGAGATGCCACCCTTATGCACCGCATAACAACAACCAATCCACACATTCATATAAGCTAACATCACAATAACACGACATATCAACTAGTACCGCAAGTGCCCAAAGGCCAAAATTCTTCCAAAACAACGATACAAATATGACCATATCACATAGCCCACATCTCAAACACAATATGTATAGACTCTCAATAACAACAAAATGAACGGGTAAGTAACTCAACAATGATCAACACCCTCTTTAAGCACAACTTCAATTAAAATAGATTAATGACTTTCAATAACTTCTACTTCAATTAATTACTTAAGAAGAAACTCAATAACGAAGGTATTTCCATGAAATGGCAAACTTCCAAATTCTAGTGTGTGAAATAAGCTAACAATGAAAGAGATGGCATGAACTAGCAACTACATCTAAATGCATGAGAATAACACGACAATGAAAGGATATCGTGTAACAACAATTTCTATTAAGAGTAACTCAATAATAAAGGAGGTCACATTACAATAAAAAAGGTAGCAACTCCAAAACAAGCAGACAAGATTAAACTTTACAAGTAAAGGATATGACATGTAACTACAATTTCAAGTAAATACATAAAAAAGCCCAAGAGTCTAAACCGGTTAATTTTTACATATAAGCCCGAGTATGCACTAGTCACCTTGCGTACACGGCTTTTATATAATACAAATAATACAAACAGCTAGAATCCTAAGGGGTACCCCCCCCCCCCACAAAGTTAGGCAAGATACTTATATCAAAGAAGTTAAATTAATACACTAAAATGACCTTCTCATGTGAAACAACCTCCGGACGCCTCAAATCTAGCCAAAATAAGATAATATCATAAAAAAAGCCATAAGAAACAATTTTAGGTAATAAAGCTTCGATCTTTAATAAAAATTAAAAAGTCAATCCCAGGACCACACCTCAGAACCCGACAAAACTCACAAAATTCGAACACCCATTTCGATACGAGTCCAACCGTACCAAAATTATCCCATTCCGACATAAAATCGGCCTCAAATCCTCATTTTACATTTTAGAAAGTTTATAAAAAAATCCCCAATTTCTCCAATTCAAATCACTAATTTAATTTCCAACATTATTTTATTTTACCATTTTATTAGCATAATCATATGTAATATCATCATCGAGTATGTTATAAACTCTATGATGATCATACAGTACTTAATTCGTTCTACTTCATTTCTTTTACTGTCTGGTTAGTACGTGAGGCTATTAATGCCTAAGTAGGAATTGTGAGGTAAGGTTTAGCGCAATATATGCTTGTTCATGGCCTACGCCTGTGGAATACATCCATATAGCTATGAGATCATTCGCCCTCGTGAGACTACGCCAGCGGCCTATTAAGGCCACGTCAAAGGGCATTGGAGGCGCACATAGATGATTATATTGCAAAGGCATAATGGCAAGAATACTGTAGCTTTTGTCCCCCTTACTTTTACTCTTCTATTGTGGTTTATTTTTTCTTTTTATTATTAATATAAAAACTACTAGGCAGCATGCCTGGTGGTCTATTTGTTAAAAATAAAATTACTAATTTAATGATAAAAATAAAGATGGAATCATGAAATATAATCAAATACGGGTAAAGAACACGTACCCCAATCCAACACGTGAAAACTCCCTCCAAAATTGCCCAAATCCGAGCTCTCTAACTAAAAAGGTGAAAACAATATCATAACCCTCAAAATAGAGTACTTTATATTTCTGCCCAGTGATTTCGCTTATGCGATCGCGGAACAAGCTTTGCGATCGTGAAGAACAAAATGCTGCCCATTGAAAATAAAGCTTTGCATTCGCGGCACGCACCTCGCGAATGCGTTGAGTAAAATTCCACCAGCTCCATTACGCGAACGCGTACAACAGATAGCTGAAGCATCGCGAACGAGAGCCCAAAATCACGTCCGCGATGAGAAAAATCCCCGAGCTCCCAGAATCCATTCGCGATCGCGGCTTCATCTTCGCGATCACGAAGAACAACAAACACACTAGAAACCAGAAACCAGCAACTCTAAAGCATGAAGAAATGAATCGTAGCTCATCTGAAACACACCCAAGGCCCCCGAGTCTCCGTCCAAACATACCAACAAGTTCCAAAACACAATACGAACTTGCTTGAAGCCTCAAATAATATCGAACAATACCAAAACCACGAATCGTACATCGATTTAAGACTAATGAACTAGTGAGCTTCCAACTTCTAAAACTAATGTTGAAACACATCAAACCAATCCCTAATGAGCTCAAATTTTGCATGCAAGTTCCAAATGACACAACAGAGCTATACCAACTCCCGAAATCATAATACGAACTTGATATCAACAAAGTCAATTCCCGGTCAAACCTCTCAACCTTCCAAACTTTCAACTTTCCAAACTTTCAACTTTTCAATTTTCGGCAAAATGCATCAAATCAACCTACAAACCTCCAAATCCAAATCCGAACATACGCCTAAGTCCAAAATCACCATACGAAGCTATTGGAATCATCAAAATATGATTCTGGAGTCGATTACCCAAAAGTCAAATTCCGGTCAACTCGTATCACATAAGCTTCTAAGACAAGAATCATTCTTCCAAATCAATCCCGAATCATTCAAAAACTGAACCCGACCATACACGCACGTCATAATACACAATACGAAACTACTAGAGACCTTAAATCACCGAACAAAATACTAAATCTCAAAATAATCGGTCGGGTTGTTATATTCTCCCTCTCTTAAATAAACGTTCGTCCTCGAACATGCCAAGAACCATTTCGAAGCCACGAAATCACTGAATGAACTCACTATATATATACTCGTGGGTGATCCCCCGTTACCCCAATCCACATAAGCCCGACAACACCATCTCAACCGAAGATTATTCCCTCCACCCATACCAATAAGCCTTAGAACCAAATTCTCAACATTCGATCATTCCCCAAAGACCCGATTCCCACATCAACGCCGGTATCAACCTAAACCAGCTGTAACAACTCATGCATACACCCACAAGGTATAACCACACGACGTAATACGTCACCCATATGCCCATAACAACATCTCTGACAACCATAGCTGCATATAATCAAATCCAACACTGGCAAATAACCTCATATAATCTAAAACCGTGTCCCCAACCTTCACAACGCTGACACAATACAAGAAACATAAATATCTTATAACCACTCACCCAAATCAACAAGTCACACCCAACTCCACCTGGGCACATACCTCGCAAGCTAAACTCAATAAACACAATGCGATTATGACTTAATATGGAAAGAGAAACACATAAAAGAACTATCAAATAAGTCCAACAGGAACAACTCCCTACTCGTACCATACTACGAATGCAATCCACAAGGGAGAATAAAAAAATATGAACTAAACATAAGGATCTCATCCTAATATAGCTCCACAGCAACACGTAGCCCGGTTCAAACATATCAAACCAAACGAAAATCACAACACGTAACGAACTTCCTATACCTATAGAGCACCTAAATCACAAATCGTAACCAAACCATCCAGAAATCACATCAAAACTAACCGTAATGAGTAACAGAAAGTTCATTATAATCTCATAGCTCTCAATAATGAACAAACCAAGATGATAGACACGGACTACCACTATAAAATTTCTCAACAGAGGAAAACACATAAGCAGAGTACAAGAATCAAGAAACTCACCCATATATGAGGCAGATAGGAGGACTCACACTGATAAATATGATCGGATCAAAATAAGACTGATGTTTCTCTATGACAAATCTAAATCATACCTGTAACGATACCATCTGGTGCAACAGATTCATCCGTACCAACGAAAGCATATCAACGGGCCGGGCCTCTCCCTTTAGGGCACCCTCTACCCGACTGTCCTCCACCCCTAGCTAGCTGTGCAGGTAGAGTAGGAAATGGATAGGGGCCCATAGACCGAGTGCTCTGAGGAAATCCACCTCTCCCGAGTCTGAGACAATCTCACATGATGTGCCTGATATCGCCACACTCATAACAACCCTTCTATAGGCGCAACTGCTAGTACTGAGTCTGTGCCGGATAACTGCAATAACCGTTGTAGGAACCCCGTGCAGGTGGTGCACTAAAAGATGACTGTCCCATATAAGTACCCTGAGGTCCCTGACTAACTGGAGCACCACGAGTAGTCTGAAGTGCGAACTGGACTAGCTGACTGCCCGAGCCTCCACCATGATGGGTCATAGCTGAAGAGTAGAATCCACTGAATCCTATAGAACCTCGATACCTCTTGGCCTCCTTATCCTCCCTCTCCTCACTCCGAATACGCTCTAACCTCCTGGCAATCTCCACAACCTGCTAAAATGGAGTATCAGTCTCCAACTCCCGAGCCATGCTAAATCTAAGACTATAACTGAGCCCCTCGATAAATCTGTGGACTCGCTCTCTGACTATAGGAACCAAAGTAGGTATATGACAGGATAACTCTCTGAACATGATAGCATATTCCGACACCGTCATGGTGCCCTGACGCAACTTCTCAAACTCTATACGCCACGCATCCCGGAGGGTCTGGGGTACAAACTCTCTCAAGAACATCTCTGTAAACAGAGTCCAAGTGAGTGATGCTACATCAACTGGCCTACCCTTCTCATAAACTTGCCACTACTGATACGCTGCCCCCGATAGCTAAAATATAGAAAAGCAACTCCGGTCACCTTCGCAATACCCATGGTGCGGAGAATACAGTGGCACTTCTCTAGAAAACCCTGCACATCCTCGCTAGCTGTGCTACTAAAAGTAGGTGGACCATACCTCTTAAACCTCTCAAGCCTCTTCTGCTCCTCCTCTGATGCCCCTAGCCTGACCTCAAGCTGAATCAGAATAACAGACTATACCGTCATAATACCCGAAACCTGACCAATATGAGCCCGCTCTTCTGGAGGACGCGTGATGGGAGTCTGAGCTCCTCCGCCAATCTGTGAAGTAGTTGGTGCAACAGAGATCAATCCCGCCTGAGCCAATGTACCAAACATGCTCATGAACTGCACTAATGTCTCCTGACGTTCGGGGTTAACAACGGGCGCCGTCAGTGTCTGTCTCCCAACTGGAGCTACTGATGTCTCCTCAACTGTTGCTCCAACAGGTGCTCTAGCTACGACACGTGCCCCTCCTCGGCCTCCACCTTGGCCCCGACCTCTCGCGGCTCTAGCAGGGGGCGCGATTGTCTGCTAAGCTGATCCGGTAGCGCTTGTCCTCACTATCTGTGGGAGAATAGAGATACAAAGGCTCAAGCTTCAAAATCAACAAATCCGCACAACTAATAAGTACATAAGTCTCTGTACGGATTCACAATACTCTATAAAACTTGCTCATGACTCATAGAACCTATGAACGTAGAGCTCTGATATCAACTATTCACGACCCAAAATCCCACCTTAGGCGTCGTGATGGCACCTAGTCCTAAGACTAGGTAAGCCGATTACTTACAACAATTAAGCAAATTTAACAATGATATTTTAAATCAGAGATTTATATAAATACCGAAATAAATGTGATATAAGCCTACGCGATAATTATCACTACAACCTCCTAAGACTAGGTAATATAGAGTCACGAACTCTAGCTGGATACATGGAAAGATCTCAAGGATCGAAATACAATACTATTCGAATAACAAGCTGACAGTAGAATGAAAGGAAAAGACTCCAAGGGACTGCGATGACCAAGCAACCCTATGTTGAATCATCGCGATCAATAAGCTAACTCTGCCTGAGTACGATATCTCCAATACATGGATCTGCACAAAAATGTATAGAAGCGTAGTATGAGTACACCACGGTCGGTACCCAGTAAGTATCAAGACTAACCTCGGTGGAGTAGTGGCGAGGTACAAGTCAAGACACCTATTAGTCAAACAACCTGTGCAGTATATAAATATAAAGCTAATAATGAAAGAATGAATTAGTAAATGGCAACAAGAATCAACATGGGATATAAACAGTAAAGTACAAAGAACACCATGAAAGTACCATTGAGACCAAACAAGGAAAACAAATAACAACCAATTAATCAAGTCGTTCTAACACAAGTCTCGCAACGAATTTACTCCGAGATACCTCATCTCATAATCATAAGTCACGAGTCTTAAATCACAAATCATATGCTCACGGCACCTTGTGCCCACATTTCTAATCACAACCGCACAAACAACTCACGTGCAAATATCTCAGTCCGCCCGGAATGATCACAGGCTCACAATCACAATCCGCCCAGCGTGGTCATAGGCTCACTATCACAATCCGCCCGACATAGTCACAAGCTCAATATTACAATCCGCTCGGCATGGTCACAAGCTCAATATCAGAATCCGCCCGGTATGGTCAGAGGCTGAATATCACAATTCGCCCGACATGGTCACATGCTCAATATCAACATGAAAGCAGATAATACAAGAATACATGAGAATGATCAATAAATGTCAAGTTTCATACTCCTAAACTAGTATAAGTGGCATGCTACGGTGTATGCTTGTGCGAGTACACTATTATAGCCCAAGTCAATAAGTAATATCAAAGAAATCGAGAAGATCATTGAAAGCAACACAACAAGTCGCGTAAGGTACATGACATACACAAGAAAAATCACACCATCACATAAATATTATCAACATAATTCCCCTAGGGCATCACACATCATCCCTGACATTTGTCACCATTATCTCTCCGATAGCCACCAGTACCACTTCGCTCTGACAATATCATTAGTCACATGTATCACTTCGATAGCCACCTGTATCACTATGCATAATAGCCACCCGTATCGCTCCGTCCGAACAATAATACAATATCCACCCGTATCAAATCTGCACAATCAACAACAGTGAGATTGCACCCTTATGCTCCGCATAACAACGACAGTGAGATGCCACCCTTATGCTCCGCATAACAACAACCAATCCACACCACAATTCACATGTTCTAACATCAAAACAACATGACATATCAACTCGTACCACAAGTGCCCAAAGGCCACAATCTTTCCAAAACAACGATACAAATGTCACCATATCACATAGTCCACGGCTCTAACACAATATGTATGGACTCTCAATAACAACAAAATGAACAGGAAAGTAACTCAACAATGATCAATACCCCCTTTAAACACAGCTTCAACTAAAATAGATTAATGACTTTCAATAACTTCAACCTCAATTAATTGCTTAAGAAGAAACTCAATAATAAAGGTATTTCCATGAAATGGCAAACTTCCAAATTCTAGTGTGTGAAATAAGCTAACAATGAAAGAGATGTCATGAACTAGTAACTACATCTAAATGCATGAGAATAACACGACAATGAAAGGATATCGTGTAACAACAATTTCTATTAAGAGTGACTCAATAATAAAGGAGGTCACATAACAATAAAAGAGATAGTAACTCCAAAACAAGCAGATAAGAGTAAACTTGACAAGTAAAGGATATGACATGTAACTATAATTTCAAATAAATACATGAAAGAAGCCTAAGAGTTTAAACCGGTCAATTTTCGCATATAAGCCGAAGTACGTCGTCACCTCGCAAACACGGCTTTAAAAACAACTCAAATCCTAAGGGGTAGTTCCCCCACACAAAGTTAGGCAAGATACTTTCCTCAAAGAAGCTAAATTAATACTCTAAAATGATTTTCTCATGTGAAACAACCTCCGAACGCCTCGAATCTAGCCAAAATAATTTAATATTCATAAACAAAAGCCATAGGAAATAATTTTGGATAATAAAGCTTCGATTTTTAACGAAAACTAAAAAGTTAACCTCGGGCTCGCATCTCGAAACCCGACAAAACTCACTAAATCCGAACACCTAGTCTGATACGAGTGCAACCATACCAAAATTATCCAATTCCGACATCAAATCGGCAACAAATCCTCATTTTATATTTTAGAATATTTTTACAAAAATCTCCAATTTCTTCAATTCAAATCACTAATTCAATGATAAAAACAAAGTTGGAATCATGAAATATAATCAAATTTGGATAAAGAACACATACCCCAATCCAACATGTTAAAATTGCTCAAATTTGAGCTCTCTAACTTAAAAAGTAATAAAAATATCATAACCCTCGAAATAGATTACTTTATATTTTTGCCCAGTGATTTCGCTTACGCGAACGCGGAACGAGCTTCGCGATCGCGAAGAACAAAACGCTACCTCGTGAATCTAAAGCTTCGCGTTTGCGGAACTCACCTCGCGAACGCGATAAACAATAAGAATAAGCTTCGCGAATGAATATAGACTACCGTGAACGTGATGAGTCAATTCCACCAGCCCACCAACTCCATTACGCGAACGCGAAGACAAGGATGTGAATGCGGACAACAGACAACTGAAGCATCGCGAGTGCGTTCCCACAATCGCGTCCGCGATGAACAAAATCCTTGAGCTTCCAAAATCAATTCGCGATCGCGAAGAACAAAAGACACACCAAAAACCAGCAACTCTAAAGCATAAAGAAATGGCCCGTAGCCCATCCGAAGCACACCCGAGGCTCGAGGGACCTCGTTTGAACATACCAACAAGTTTCAAAGCACAATACAAACTAGCTGTAAGCGTCAAATCACATCGAATAACACCAAAATCACGAACCGTACATCGATTCAAGCCTAATGAACTAGTGAGCTTCCAATTTCTAAAACTAATACCGAAACATACAAACCAATTCAAAATGAGCTCAAAATTTGTATGCAAGTTACAAATGACACAATAAAGATATATCAATTCCTAGAATCATAATCCGAACCCGATATCAACAAAGTCAACTCCCGGTCAAACCTCTCAACCTTCCAAATCTTCAACTTTTCAACTTCCGGCAAAATGCATCAAATCAATCTACAGACTTTCAAATCCAAATATGGACGTACGCCTAATTCCAAAATCACCATATGAAACTATTGGAATCATCAAAACATGATTCCGGAGTTGTTTACCCAAAAGTCAAATTCTGGTCAACTCTTACCACTTAAACTTTTAAAATAAGAATCGTTCTTCTAAATCAATTCCGGATCATCCGAAAATCGAACCCGAACACGCACACAAGTTATAATACACAATATAAAGTTACTCGAAACCTTAAACTACCGAACGGAGTATTAAATCTCAAAACGACCGACTGGATCGTTACAAGACTGTGCGGTGGGTGCAGGAGTATAAGCCACGTAGGTATATTAGATTATAAATATAGATGAAATGACTAAACTACCCTCATCTTGTATTTTAATTCTACTATGCACACATGTCGAAACCTGAAGCTCTTCTAATACATACTAGTAAAAATGCTTTTAAGATGGCATCCACGGGGCAAATGGGAGATTCTCTATTGCAACAGGTACAATTTGTGTTATGATTTTGTCCTCATTTTCAGCCATAATTAAAATTACTCTTCATGGCGGAAAAGAAAAAGATTTTCATGGCAAAAAAGTACTAGATAAGTCATGCTAAAATAAGTACATCTAATAAGTACTATTAATTACATGACTAAGTACTAAAGAAAAAGATAAACTAAGTTACACATTTTCATTATAAATCAATACAAAACTAAAAATAGATATCCAACACTATTGTCATTTCTAGTATTTAATTAAACTAATCTTAAAGTACGTGCGTTGCGCGTGTATTTTATATCAATAAATATAAATTTTATAGAAATTACATATATATTATTTACAAAAGTGTCTGAATAATTAAATGAAAATTTAAAAAATCCAAATTCCTGAAAATATTATGAACATTAATCACATTTATCTAACTCAATAAAAGAACATATCTATTCTACAAAATACCTTATTATTTGGACTTTCGTTAGCGATGGATTTATCATGATAAAGAGATAGATTCAGTCATTATTATGATAAAGAGATTATACATACTAATAAACATCGTTACTTCCTTAGCTCAATAATGATGGGTATATCAATTAGACATATATCCCTAATTTGATATTTATTTGCGATTACATGCAATATCTATCCGCTAGATAGATTTATCGACACTGTAAAAAATTACGAAACTTTATGACAACACTTTTGGAAAGTGTTTTATTAACTTATTTTTAAAAAAAAGAATAGTTTGAAATAACTAACATTTTTAACATTATTCACCTTAAAGTTTTAAAAATTTATCTAATTTAAAAATAATTGTGAGCTCCTGAGTTTTGCTTTAAGTGTTCATCTCTAGGTATCTTGAAGTGGAAGACTTTTAATGTCACCTTAATTATAGGTATTTCGGGTGAAATAATAATTCCTCATCTATTATTGTGGAAATTAACTTAATCAACTTATATAAGTAATTTTATTGGGATTACATTCCTAAATATTAGGAGTTCTTATAAAGTTCAAATAAGAAAAAATTTAATAATCAAAATTTTAATTAATTTTAACGTCCTAAATATTAAAAATATTAATTAAACATTAATTTTATCCAATGTAAAATTTATTTTATATGATAAAAAGGTCGACCAGTTTTGCGTTTAGGTTTCGTACTTTTATAATAGTCTCGATTGATTGAAGAAGACAAAATTAAGTGAAACGTAATTTTCCTATATATTTAGTAGTTTTTAATTTTTATTTACCACGTAATTACTATAAAATTAATATACTTTGTTGCAAATACTAAGTGAAGTTAAAAATATTTCTTCTAAAAATTACTCATTGATGTTAAAAAACTATTTTGTTCATCATGATAAAGTACCGTCATTTTCCAATTGCCATATAGAAATTACTTCAAAAGAACGGCTACAAATTTTGTACTAATGATCCAAATAATTGACTTCTTAATTATTTATTTAAGGTAAAATTTTAATCGATTTTAAAGTACTATATTTTAGGTACCTAGTTTAAATAAGTAAAAATTTAATAACCAAATTTTAATGAATTTTTAGGTCCTAAATATTAGGACAATCAAATGACTAATTTGTCTAATGTGAATTATATTTTAAGGGGGTAAAAAAGGCGAACGATATTTCGCTAAGGGCCTTCGTGCTTTTAATATAGTATAGATTTATTTTGTTATCATTACTATTGATTTAAACTTTAACTGAGTTACTATATTTATGGGTTATAAAACTTACTGGACCATTTGAGAATGTTAAGTCCAAACTTGAAATAATACATTAAAAGGTAAAATTATGAACAAGTTTTAGAAATATTTATAAATTATATTACAATAAATATTTATAAAATTGTATAAATATAATGTTGGGTTGGTTTAACTTCGATTTGACTTTTTTAATTAAAACCAAACCAAACCAATTATAGTCGGATTTTTTTCCAATACCAAACCAAATCAAACTAAACCACATCGGATTTTTTTTCCAGGTTTGAATAGGATTATCGGTTTGGTATGGTTTATCGATTTTCTTAGTACACCCTTACACACTACAATAGAATTCACAATGTAGTCAATAAAGAATCATGTTTAGAAGGAGATTATTCTCTAAATAGTATTTTTTATATTTTTCTTTTATATATTAATTTTCACATATGTAGGTCAATTGACCGAACCATATCATAATAAAATTATATATTTTTCTTTTGTCCTCTCATTTATCGACTTCAAGGTTTGCTTTGTTAGCTTACATATGACTCCTTATTATTTTCGATCCCTAACAATTTGAAGGTCAATTTAAATCATCGATTCTACAAGTCAGTGAGGAAGCTTGTTATGTCTGTAAATGCTGCGGCCCTCATAGAAAGTCTAACCTTGCTCACAAATCTAAATGCCGTGCTCGACGTAATGAAATCATAGTAATCTCATAAAAAATCTAACTTTAGTAAAAAAAAGAATCGATTCATATTTTTCATTCGCTATAGATCATCCTCCCCTTCCTAGACCTTCTGAATGACTACCGTGTTCTTTGATCCATTGTTAACAAACGCAATCCCCCCCAAAACCACAGGACCCAAAACATGGAAAAGCCACACCAATTCTCATGGAAGACAAAGAGTCCTTCAGGGACATACTGGTATCATCAGACCCTATAAACTTTACTACCAGTCTGAAACTATCTTATATACCAATGGTAGCCAACTCCTCAGAAAAAAGGTCTACTGAGCATTCAATGGAGCATCTCTCGCAGGGAATTACCACAATTCCCCTAACCGAGGAAGATCGACAGAGAATTTATGAACCTTGAAAATACTCTATCATTGTTAAACTCTTCGGTAAGCGTATTCTTCACCACTATCTCAAAACAAAGATTCAAGAGTTGTGGCGACCTTCGGAGGACATCCCATTAATTGATCTAGGGGAAGACTACTATATTATTAAATTCAGTAAAAAAAGAAAATATGGAAAAGGCCCTCCATCAGGGACCTGGTTCATCAATGGTCACTACCTATCTATTATAAAATGAAAGCCTAAATTTGTAGCCTCCAAGTAAAAATTAACAGTCTCAGCGGTATGGATTAGGTTACCACAGTTGCCGACTGAATTTTATGATGGCGAAAATCTAGCAAAAATTGGGAATGCCATAGGACGTCAATTGAAGGTTGATGCATGCACAACAACCACAGAACGAGGTCGTTATGCCAGACTTTGTGTTGAATTGCCGTTGGAATATCCAGTTCAACCATATATTTACATTGGTCCACACAAACAATATATTCACTACGAAGGTGAAGATTTCTTATGCAAATCTTGTGGAAGACTGGGCCATACACAAGTCCAATGCACATATGTTCAAAGACAAAACATAAATAAACCATCTCCAAGCAAAGATCAATCAATCCCAACAACATAAGATGCAGAGGGGGAGTGGAAAAATGTGTCCTTCAACAAAGGGAAGAAGCAGTTATCAAAAGCTAGTCCTAAGGAGTATAACAAGTTAACGGAAAAATATAGTGCCTCATGTATCACGGTTAAGATGTTCAATGCTGATACAGGTAAGTATCTGGATACTTAAATCATTCAATATAAGAGAAAAGATCCAACAAAAAAACAAGGGAAAAGTAATGGTAAGTCTCCTTTGAACTTGTCCATGGGCGATACCACTATTCCGGTACAAAATAACTTTTCTCTCTTAGAGGACGAGCAAATGGTTTTGTATGAAATCATTTCTTATCAAAATAAAAATAATATTTTAATACTAGTGAACCTATGGACGTCAATTTGCATGATATGGACACGGTAGACACCAACGTATTAGTGGTAGTGCTGCTTATCGGACGGATTGGGCGGTTATTTACTCTTAACGGTTTGGCTTATCGGTTATCGGCTTTTAAATGTATTAATCCGCTAGCCACGGATTGGTATCGGTTTAGCTTTTATCGGGCGGTTTATCGGCCTAATTCAATCTATATTGCGTGCATTAATTGTTTGCTGACCATTGTGACTCAAACTAAAATTCCTATGCTCAACAGACTACATTCCAGTCTATAGAATACAATAGATGAGTCCATTACATCCCAAAGCAAACTACATTACAGATGAGTCCAGAATACATATGTCTTTCCTCCGCCCACAACTGCAAAGGAAAAGTCAATGCTTCCTCATTAATTCTGAAATGATAAAATTCTAGTCTATATTCAAAGTGAGTCTAGAATACATACTTCAAAATGATTAATCCATAAGTGAGCAGACTACACAGAAATGTTTGTCCTGCAGCTAACGCCTAACAATGCTTGAATTTCTGCAGCTTTAAAGTTCAAACAACAGCTTAATCCATAAGTGAGTAGATCCCTGTAAAAAATATGCATACACCAAATTTCAGCATTAGGCAACGAAGTAGAGACTGCGATAAATACTACTGTTAACTAGTATGCATACACCTAAAGCCCATTAACAATTCCGAAAAATAAAAAAAAAATAATCTCAATTAACTAATATTTAACAAGACTCCAATGGTCTAAACTTAATTGAAACGGGCAGCCGTCCCTTTGGTTCGTTAACAAAATCATATATAAGTATAATGAGCAATTTATTAAGAAAAACAGTCACATAAATGGAGATGGAACAGAAACAAATTCATTCATGATTTCAGCCATTTTTATGGAGAAATAGTACAGATTCAGGAATGTGTACCTAAAATACTTGACAAATAGAGCTTGAAATAGCTGATAAAGGGCAGAAATGGAGATAAAGGAAGTTCAGCTACGATTTTAATAGCAAACAGCAGAAGAACAGCAATGTCGACCTCAACTTCAATCCAAAAACAAATGAGAAACCTATAAATTCTCTAAGTAACACAACAAAAATCAGAAAACCTTTTTAATCTTTTTTTTTCATTTTTCTTCTTTAGATCCGGATGTAGAAAAATGGGAATTCAGGGATTTTGTTTTAGCTTTTTTCATAGGTGAGATGTGTGTGCATGATGGCGAATTCTCGGCTTCTTTTTGCGTGAAAGGGAATGGGTGAGTGAGGAAGGAGACCAGGCGGCTAGGGTTTTCAAAGGGGGATCCGTCTGTCTTCTTCTTAGAGTTTGGGAAAATGGGTGTTTTAAAGAGAGGGGAGATCCGGTTGGGCCAGGCAGGTCATGGAAATTGGGCTTCTAAAGGGATGGGCTTGAAACAATTGCAAAATTAGTCACTTTGGGTTCAAATTTTAATTAAAACCAATTTGTGTGGCTAAACTATTATATATATTTTTGGCGTTAGATAGAGTACTGGAAGTCGACGAGATAGAGTGTTGGTGGCTGTTGGTTGAAATTTAGGCGTTAGGGTTTCTAAATGTCTAATAGTAAATTAGTAATAGAGAATAGAGATAGAGTACTGGAAGAAGAAGGGTTTTTGATTATTTAATATATATATATATATATATATTCTTAACGGGTTAACGGATTATCCATATATATATATATATATATATATTTTTCTTAACGGGTTGACGGATTATCCGTTAAGAAAATTGAATAATCCGCCCCCAAACCGATAAGCCGTTAATAAAAAAATTTCAATCCGTTCTCCGTCTGTTAAACCGTTAACCCGATACCAATAAGCCATTAAGCTTCGGTTTCGGTTCGATTTTCGGTTTCGGTTCGATTTTGAATACCCCTAATTAGCGGTAAACAAATCCACAAAGATTTCCATGCACAAAAGCATTACTAAAAATATGATTAGCCAGCTTACTAATGATGACATAACCTCCTTAAATTACACAACAGACACTAATAACACTCAAAACCTAAACCCCACTAACAAGCTAACCAAATTAGGTCTAGAGGAGTGACCCCTTAAGCATGCTTTACAAGTGTCCACCCACAACGTTCATGAAAAACAAATGGTACCTCCCCTACAACACTATATGGATTCCAAATCTATACAAGATCAAGCTATAAATCATACGCTTCTCCATTCAAATGACATGCAAATTGGAACCCCAATCATTGCGATATCTACTACCACTCCCTCTCCCACTGGTATACCGAATACCATGCCTACTAGTACTTCTTTTAAAGCGCATCAATTGATCCAAAATGCCTAGAATCCCCTCTACTCTCAAGATAAAATACAATCCGATCCAAGTCCTAAGGCACCAAAGAGCTTAGAACATGGAAAACCTACCTCCATTTTTCCCACATATGGAAAATCCACCAAATATTTATGTCCAACCACTACCTCCACAGGATTATCAACCCCCCTCATGGATGGAGATGGGACTACTAGGTCATGCAGTCTCGTTCAATCTCCAGATAAATGGACAAGAGACAATAATTATCCTCTAGAACACTCACTACCTAGCACAATTGATAACCGAAGGAATGAGGCTACCAATGAAAAACTACTTAAACCATGTCTGGCCGAACAACATCTTACACCCACTAGCCCCAAATTTGAACCCACACCTAGTGAAAGCAATGAGAAATCAATGGAATATGTCGCCCTACTTCAACCCCCTCCAACCTCAGAACATGCTTATGGACATGCCCTTCTTTCCACTAGAAGTTATCTCCCAACTCAATCCTATCTTCATTCTATAAGAGAATCCACAGCCGGCCCAGGAGCAATAAATTCTAGCACCAATGGAGAAACATCCACCACCATCTCAGCCCTAAATGATGTAGGAACAAGAACCAGAAGAACCAGTAATAGAAGAAATAAGAGAACACCACAACCTAGGCTTGAACAGATTGTGGAATTCTCAAACCTAGACGAAATAAAGGTATATCTCTTCACGGAGATGCAAGAGAGGAGACATGTGCTCAACTGCCCACTGGCACTGTACAAGTGCTCAATGGATATCAGGCCACCTTAGGACCCAACAGTGGGCAATCGAGCCATGATTCTGGTTTCCCTCGCTAATAAGGAACCCCATCTTTCTAGAGGGGTGATGAAGAATGGGAACCCAACAAATATGAACATGAACATAAACATGAATCGTCCAACTAATTTTATTATTTGGAATATTAGGGGAGGAAACAATGATGATTTTAGGAGGAATTTTAGAGAACTGGTAGACACTCATAGACCATGCATGGTTACCCTACTAGAAACAAGGATGGCAAACCATGATCAACTACTTAATGACTTTGGATTCTCTGAAATGATAGAAGTACCATCAAAAGGGCAAGCAGGTGGTATGGTTGTAATGTGGAATCACACTGTCCATAATTTTGTTCGAAGGAACTAGAAGCTCCATGCAAACTATTAAGGTAATTCCTATTCATAAGCCGTGGTTATTTTCATCTATATATGCTAGCACTGATAAAGGCCCGTGGATGGTGGGAGGAGATTTTAATGATACTTTAGGATCCAATAAAAAATTTGGGGGTAGACCTATAAACAGTAGTAGAACAAACTACCTATGGTCTAAACTTAGCAATTGCAATCTAATGGATATTGGCTATAAGTGATGTAAATATACATGGTTGAATCATAGAAAGAAGAGGAAGGGTCTCATTATGGACCGACTGGATAAAGTCTTAGGAAATGATAACTAGCTTGAATTATTTCCTAACTTTTCTATCATTCACCTGCCCAAAACACATTCAGACCATAATCCTTTATTAGTAGAATTAATCCCAAAAAGTAGAAGTGATTATAGGCAACCGTTTAGACTAGAAATGTTTTGGTGTAGACACCTCGGTTTCAACAACCTAGTTAGTGCTAATTGGAACAGAGTAGACTATTGCAGTGCTAGTAAAAACTTTACCACTAGCATAAAATTTCCACAAGACTTTTGGAGATATCTTTAGTAGAAAAAAAAGATTTTAGCAATACTTCATGGAATACAAAACTCAAAAAACTACCCTTATAGTAGTTCTTTACATACATTAGAGGACAACCTTAAAAAAGAATATAATGATATCCTTCATCTGGAAGAAGATTACTGGAAAATGAGGTCAAGGATAATGTGGCTAAACGAAGAGGATGCTAATACTAAAGTTTTCCACATTACTGCCTCAAATAGGAGAAGGAGAAACAAGATTACTTATTTTAAAGATGATTCTGGCCAATGGTTAAATTATCAACATTTTATCATGTCTCATATTTATAATTACTTCAATAATATCTTTAGTACCTCTCACTCGACAACGGACTGGAACATTGTGAAATGCAATCTCTCCAGTTTTCATAGGTATGATCTAACTACACTGGATAAGCCGTTGTCATATAGGGAAATAACTAGGGCCATTTTTTCCTTCAAACCATTCAAAGCTCCTGGACCGTATGCTCTACACCTTTTCTTCTTTCAAAAATATTGGCATATAATTGGTCAGTCAGTCAAAAATCTTTGTCACAAGATCTTTGACACAAAAAAAATCCCCAATAAAATTAACAAAACATACCTATGCCAGATTCCCAAAATTCCTAATGCAAACAACTTAAAAAACTTCTGGTAGCCTTTGCAATACTATTTATAAGACAATTACTAAAATCTTGGCAAATCATCTAAAATCTATACTTAATCAAATTATTAGTCATTTCCAAGCATGTTTCCTGAAACATAGAAGAGCCTCCGACAATGCAATAATTATTTAAGAATTAATCCCTAATTTAAAGAAAGTCAAAGGAAAATCTGGCCAAATGATCTTAAAACTTGACCTTGAAAAGGCTTTCGTTCTACTAGAATGGTCATTCATTTATTGTACCCTAAACTATTTTAGCTTTCCCTCGAAATTCTCCAACCTTTTACTAAATTGTATTACCTCGAGCTCTATAGTGGCTTGGTTAATGGCTCTACCTCAAAATATTTTGAACCAAGTCATGGTATTAGGCAAGGTGACCCTATATCAACGTACACCTTTATATTATGTATGGAAATGTTCTCTAGATTTATTAGTCACCAAGTTGATATCCACAAATGGAATCCTATTGCTCCAAAAAAATATGCCTAGGTTTCTCACACCTTTTCTTTGCGGACGACCTCACCTTAATGGCCAAAGCTAATAACAAATCATGTCAAGCCATTAAGATGGGGCTAAACCTCTTTTGTTCTCTATCAGGACAATGTATAAACCACACAAAATTCAAAATCTTATTCTCTAATAATTGTGCACCAAACATCATCAAGGATATTACTAACCATACTGACTCTTTTGGTACTTATTTGGGATTCCCAATAATAACCAGAAAGCGAAGACCAGTCGACTTCCAATTTATCATAGACAAAATTAGAGCTAGGCTGGCCTCATGAAAAACTAGATTCATTAATATAGCATGTAGAACCACATTAGCTCAAGCAACCCTTAATTCTATCCCAAACCGCTATATGCAATACACCCTCCGCCCGAGAAAAATTCTTAAGCAAATTGATAAAGTGCAAAGAGACGTTATATGGGGTACCACTGAAGAGAAGAAAAAATTACCTCACCAAATGGTCTACCCTTTAGCAAAAAAAGACCAATACCACTACTCCCCGGGCAAAACTTATTATCGACTCTTATGGAACTAATAAAGCTAAGAATTCACACTCTTTCATCTGGAAGAGTATCCTAGAGGGATTCAAAATTTACAATAAAGGTACTACTTGGTCACCTCTCTATCAATCCAATATGAACATTTGGTTAAAGAATTGGATCCCAAATATTCAAAATCTTAAAAGCATTATTGAGGGTCCACTCACCTTAAGTGATCACAATCTAAAACTTAGGGATATCTATAGGAATCAAAATTGGAATTTCACAAAGTTTTCTATAATCGTTCCAGATGACATTAGGAAAACAATTTCTACGGTTAGGGTAAGAACAAAGGGTTCATCATGTGATCTTCCTATATGGTCCCTAACCACCAAAGGTATTTTTATGATAAAGTCATGCTATGACCTTATTGACTTCAGTTGGATCTGGAATATAAATTGTCCAAACAAAATAAAAAATTTTCTATGGCAGAGCCTACATGATAGACTCCCTTGTAAAGCTTATTTAGCACATATAGGTACTAACATAGATCTTATATGTCCAACATGCAAAAAGGAGGAAAAGTCAATCCTCCACATATTCTTTTATTGCAATATCACTTGACATCTTTGGGATAATATGATATGGTCAAATTATTTTGATCCATTGGGCAAGTACTGGCTTATGTAGGTCAGGGACGTTGATTCTAACTTTGGAGAGGAGATAATAAGTTGGACTGATTTCTACCTCTTTGCCTTGTGGAATATTTGGATAAACAGAAATACAAATAACCGAAATAACACTTTGAACCTTATCAACATCGATTATATTAAACAAAGGTCAATAGAATATAAATTTCTAACAGGGAATTGTCAAAATCCTAGTAAGAGAACTACCATCAAGATAAGTTGGCGAATACCTCAGAAGGTTTGGTACAAACTGAATATAGACTCAAGCTTTAAAAACAATAATCAACATAGTGGTTTGGGAGGCGTCTTCAGGAACGCTAGTGGCAGCTCGATACTAGGTTATGCAATATATATGCATGCAAATGGTTCCTTAGAGGCAGAACTTCTAGCACTACTGGAGGGTCTCCAAATAGCATAAGAATGGAACTTGTTCCCACTAGAAGTTGAAACGGAATCTACTGAGATAATTCACTCTCTTTATCAAGGCAATAGAATATATGATGACATTTGACGAGCGTAAAATACAATACGAAATAGATGCTCGGTAGCCAAAGATTGTATAATATGATTCTTTTCCACATGGATTAGATTTAAATAATATTCAAGTAATTTCTAGCTTAATGTTATTCAGGATGCTTATCAATTTGGTTTGGATGATTTCGAACTATGATTAACTACTAAAAGTGAAGCAATTGACAATTGATTTCGAAGAACTAGAGATTAAAGCAATGGGTTATTATCAAGACGAAGAATAAAGGTTTTGACATGAGAGGTGCAAGACAGTTGTCCTGGATATGACAGTGTTATGTTTTACTCTTGAGATTTTATCGATTCTCATGAATTCAATAGGTGATTAGCTTATACTTCCGATTCAGACTCCTCTCTCGATTAAATCTAAAGCTTTCAAATAAATTAATGTGAAGTGCAGTGAAACCTGCAAGAATCTATTGGTAGGACTGATCTAAGAGAAATTTCTCGCAAATACTTCTCAACCTTAATTTAAATGGTAACTCAAAAAGCTCTTTTGATTACTTCAAAGAATCATCAAAATAAACTAAGGCATACGCTGCAATAATATTCAATAAGATGTTCCTCTTTCGATTAAACACTATAAAGAATAAAATTACAACTAATATTAAAGCTTCTCCAATAAATTCATGTAACTAAACAGTAGTCAAATCCATAAACAACAACCAAATTACCAAATCATGTCAAACCCTAAAGTAAACTATTCCATAGATATGGAGGAAGTCATCACAAATAGAATTAAAGAGTAAGAAAACATCAATCTAACGTTACAATCCAAACTCCCGTATTGAATTGATGGAAAGATAATGAAATCTTGTGTCTTGTAGCCTCCAATGCTCTCCAAAAGCTTCCAAGGTCAAAATTCCTCTAAAAATCATGTTTTTGATGTATTTATACCATGTAGGAGCAGGCCCGGACGAAACTATCCTTTTCAAGCCGAAGTGGGACAAAACTCTAAAAAGATTATACAGGCGCGGCGCGCCTCGCGTAGCCCAATGAGCCGTGCTAGTGGGAAAGTTCAAAGAGCAGGGTATTTTTTTTTACTCTGTAGGAATTTTGCACTAGCACCTTGTGCCCCGCGGTGCGGTAGTATATTTTTTCTAGAGTAATTTTTTTCCCCAATTCCTAACATCCAGACTTAGTCCTCAAACCCCGAACACGATCCCGGCTTAATATTTTGGGATTCTACTCAAACTTTAAAGCTCCAAATCATCCATTTTAGCTTCAAACTTGCTTCTTCACTCGTAATCACATCATACACAACATACGTAATAAGTACAAAGTACTAACAATTAGGCTCAAATACAATCAAAGTGTAGTAATCAAAGTGTAAAATGTAGCTAAAACACGAGTTCCTAGCCTACCATCAACACCTCACACTTAAACCATTGCTCGTCCCCGAGCAATCAAACTACACTCCACATAGAGATAACATTTTCATCAAACAACTTCCCTTACCCATCATGCCAGAAATATTTAAAGCAGACTAAGTACCCTATCATGACATCCTAGCCTCAAGACTCGACTCACAAGCACCACACATTTTCTTAAAAAACCTGCTCACTTACTCTAACACAAAGGCTAAAGACATTACCTTTCCTTCACAAGTCATGTGCCATCACACAATCAATAGAGAGTAGTTCCACACACAATAAAGTTTAAGAACAATTAGGAACTCAAGATAGAAAGAATTAACTCACTCTCAGAGATAAAATTTATGTGCCATAGAAGACGTACCATAGGATTGCCAGTAGTATAATACTCTACTAATTGAGCTCATTCAGTCCAGGATCAAGTAGGACTTAATTTGGTTGTATTGTAAGCTGTGGGACGGGTAGGTTACATATAGATAATAGTGACTATACCTCCCTAAGCACTTTAATGCATATACATTAGCATGTCAACCCTACATTTATATTGAACCAAATTCCAACCATCACACATAATAGATGAGAACTACCATTAGTAAGGAATCAAAAACAATTCTTTTCACAGTCTACTTTTTTTCTTTTTTTTCCTTCTTTCAAGTACTTCATTTTTTTTTCTTTCAATTCTTTACAGGTGGCTCTCACAAATTTTCAAACAGTGAACCTTTCTCTATTTTTTCAGTTTTACTCAAAACCCAATCATACATCCACTTAGCTTTTAACAAGCTCATAACAAATTCAAGTGCTCAAAAGAGGTAAAAGGTTCAAACAGATAGTCGATTCAAACAAAATGGATCAGGCGTGTAGTGTGGTTGCCAAAAAACTAGGATTACAGTCTCAAAGGAGCTAACTAGGATACACAATAATTAGGCGGGCCACAGACATATAATTGACTCAACAAAAAAATGCCTATATCTCTTTCTAGACTGAACAGGACTGCTATTTCATTTTACAAATACATTGGGCAAGTTCTAGACATCAACTGATATGCACAGAATATCAACCAAATTCTCACACACACATTAGCACATAACTCACTTAGGACTGGATCTATTCCAACTCTCTAGTCAAAGCTGCGAAGCAACATCCAAATCAAACAATTTTAGGCACTTATCAAAGAGTCAAGAACTAAGCCTAGGTGTCACGACTAAAGCACTTACTACTCTCAAAGAACAACAAAGTTAAGACAAGATATCTCTATTTAATAATATATCACAAGACTTCAAATTTCCTAACAAAAGAATAACTAACTACACCCGGTTCAAGCAAAACCATTGAAAACGAATCGCGGCACAAAGAAAAATCAAGGGAGAATTTTCTTCGACTTTGATCCCTCAAGAAGACAGTCGAGGAAATCCATCATCGGAAAAAGTCAAATATTTATTTTACACAAAACAAAAGAAAACAAACACACATGTACATATTTACATCCCCACCCCACACTTTAAATTGTGGAATGTCCCTATGACACACAAATAAAAAGCAAGAGGTAAAGAAAATTGTCCTGAATCATCTAGTCTGGGTCTGAATCGAAGTCAGGATCTACTTTACACACCCGACTCAGTGCACACATCCATGCTGAAAGTTTTTTCTCTGCCTTCTTTGGGTACACCCCACACTTATCATGCTTACTCTCTCTAGCTTGTTCTTTTAGGGCCCCCATTGCTCCTTCCATCTTGAAGACCACCCTTTCTTTCCTTACTCTGAGCATAAGCTGTCTTTCATTAATGTCCAAAATAGCTCTGCCTGTAGCCAAGAAGGGTCTCCCTAAAATTAGAGGGACCTCCTTATTCCCTTCCATGTTCACCACAATGAAGTCCACAGGGAACACAAATTTATCCACCCGAACTAGCACATCTTCCACTATTCCTTCCAGTATGATTGTGGTCTGATTCGCGAGCTGTACGGACACATGTATAGATCTGATTTATCCAATCTCTCCCTCCAATTTACTGAAAATAGACAAAGGCATAAGATTAATAGAAGCACCTGAATCACACAAAGATTCTTCAAACTTAGTACTTCCTAAAGAGCAAGGTATAGTAAAACTCCCTGGATCTCCACACTTTTGAGGGAGATTATTTTGCAAAATGGCACTACAGTGCTATGTGAGCTTTTCAGAATTCGGGCACGTGGGCCTGAGGGTCGACTTTATTGCCCTTTAGAGCGGAGTTGAAGATTGTTATGAATTGATTAGTTATGGGTAATGGAGTATATATTTATGGATTTGCATGCTTGTTTGACTAGTTTTGGAGAGACATGCATCAGTTTGAGGTGCTTGAGAGGTGTTGGAGTCGGTTATGGAACTTCGTAGCGAGGTAAGCGCTATGTCTAATCTTGTGAGGGTGTAACTATCCCTTAGGTGATAATTATTGTTATGTGTAACTAGTTGTGGGTACTACGTACATATGAGGTGATGAGAGTTCGTACGTAGCTAAAGCATGTTTATGTCCGGGTAGACTTAGGACTTTATCATGTAATATTTGAATTATTTGGACTCATTGTTGCTTGACTAATTAATTGAATTTGCAATTGAAATTTGATTTAGAAATAGATATATGTATACTAGGATGAGCCTTATCACCTTGAGTTGTTGGCTAATAATTTGAGAAACGATAAAAATTATATTCCCTTTGTACTCATCTACTGTATTATAAGCACGTGTCTCGTAATTCGATATCTTCTTTCCTTTCTTGTGGAGAGGGTCGAACGACTCGACAGTATAATAGATGCATCTATTGTCCGTGCTTCTCGACCCTCGGTAGTGTACACATTATTCTGGATCCAGCCGAACGACCTCAGCAGAATTGTGCGTTATATCGCTAGTAGTCCGAATATTCACGAGATAATCTTTCCACTGATGCCCGATATTTTATATGGTATCCCTTATTTATTTGATATTGGCAATTGGCATTTTCTGAACTATTAAGGTAGAATACAAGATCGAGAAATTCATACTTTAAAAGAAATATTTGGAAGATTATGTAATTTACAGATTTATCCCACTATCACTGTGCACTCCATATTTGTTATGTATCATTATATTATTTTATTGGACCTCTAGTAAGTGTCGATGTCGACCCCTCAACACTACTTCTCCGGGGTTAGGCTAGATACTTACTTGGTAAGTGTTGATTTACGTACTCAAGCTGTACTTCTGCACTAAATGTGCAGGATCTGAGAGGTTTATTTGGTGATCATCCTGGCGCATGGGCCCATCTGTTGAGGAGACCTTATGTGAGTTGCATTCCAGGCTACGCATCGCAGTCCACTGAGTCTCCATCGTACTATTTACTTTATTCTATCTTATTTACATTCTGGACATGTATGTATTATTATCGTACTCCTTAGAAAAATACTTATGCACTTGTGACACCGGGTCTTGGGGTTATACTAGTTGATGCTTATGGTTTTGTACATCATTAACTCCTTTCAATTCTTTGATAAACTACATATGTTGTACGTCCCCGTGGATTTAGGATGTAAATCTCCTTCGTTATTAAAAAAATATGATTTTGAAAGTAATAAAATGAGAAATTAAATGGATAAATCATTGTTGGCTTGCCTGACGGCGATGTTAGGAGCCATCATGACCTATAGTGGATTTTGGGTCGTGACACTAGGTGCCATCACGACATCATACAGAGGAAAATTGGGGTCATGACATATGAACACCTTCAAGTATAATGGAGTATCAAAAAATGTAGTCTACTTAAGGGCATTCCCCTTTTCACTGAAGGGTGACGCGAAGCTCTGGCTTCATAGCTTATAGGGGGTCGATCAGGACATGGGAAGATATGACGAAAAAGTTTCTTGACAAAATACTTTTCAGCTGCAAAAATAATGAAATTTCAAAGGGAAATCCACAATTTCTGCCAAAAGGACACTGAAACAGTGTTTGAAGCTTGGGAGAGATTCAAGGAGATAGTGTCAGCAAAATGGAATTGAATTGTGGATGCAACTCCAGAACTTTTAGGATGGATTGACACCTTCCTCACGACGAACTCTGAGTACTGCAGTTGGAGGTCCTTTAATGAAGAAGACTCCTTAAAAGATTAATGCAATTCTTAATAAGCTCTCTGAAGATGCTAACCAGTGGCCCGCAACGAGTATTGATAGAAAAAAATTAGTTGGGGTTCACCAAGTAGACTCTAACACATCAGTGCAAGCCCAGCTAGACACTATGGCCAGAGAGATGAAGTGGAATGGGTCATCCAACACATCAGTACAAGGTCCAGAGCCAACCATCATCAGTTTGTGATTTTTTTGGAATGGGTCATCCAACGCACGAGTGTTAGGCCTCGACTACAGATGAAGTGGTAAATGCTATGGGGAGCTTTGAAAGAGGCAACTACCAAAGTGGCAATAATTTTAACTTCATGGGGCAGAGGCACCCAGGTTTTTCTTGGAGTTACCAGATGGTAGTGCGAATGCATGGCAACAGAATATTTTCAGACCCCAGGGACAGGGAGCTCCAGGTCTTCTCAATCAGCAGAGGCAGCAATATCAGCCTCCACGGTCCAATCAGTCTAGCATGGAAGATCTGATGAAGGCCTTTATTATTATGAAAGATGAGAGGCTTGAAACTCATGGCACAACTATCCGCGAATATGGCACATCTATCTGAGAACATTGCACAACCATTCAAAACTTTGAAAGATAGGTGGGTTAACTTGCTAATCTATTGTCTAAGAGGGTTCAAAGAAACCTCCCTGCTGATACTGAAAGAAATCCAAAAAAGACAACAAATACGATGTCTTTGAGGAGTGGGAACTTATTGAAGGAGCCCATTGCAAAACAAAAGGATGAGTTGATTGAAGGACAAGTAGAGATTATGGAGGAGCAGAAAAATAACAACATTCAAGAAGGTGAAGTGATGGTAGATGATGGTCTGAAGAAAAAAGGGGAAGACCAGAGCTCAGAAGAAGAAGAAATATGGGAATTCAATGAATGAGGAGATCGAGGAAAGCAAATACATGCCTGCTCTACCTTTCCCCTAGAAGTAGAGAAGAGAGAAGTTGGAAAAATAATTTGGGCTTTTTCTACAAGTGCTCAAGCAGGTGCATGTTAATCTACCATTCACAGAGGTACTCTCTCAGATGCCAGATTATGCTAAGTTCTCGAAGGAGATATTGTCCAACAAGCGAAAAGTGAAAGAAATATCAATTGTCAAGTAATTCCTAATGCACGAATTTTAACAAGAATTGCCCACAAGTACCACTTCTCGTAATCTTAGATCATAAATCACACCTCCAAACCTTACACACATGGTACCTTATGCCCACATTTTTCCAAATCACTTCCGCACGGCAATATCAACGTGATACTATGTGCATAGTATCCGTATCAACACCAACTAAGATGACCGATGAATAATTTAAACACAATTTCGAACTTGAATACAGTAAAGCATCAAATGAGATATTAAGCCTAATTTAGGATTTAAATAAAGTAAAATAAAGGAGAGGTTGTGCAAATAGAGTATCGGATGAGCTTAGTTTAGAAATAAATAAAATGAAGCAAAATATCGTATTTAACCAAAGTAAAAATCAATTAAATTTAGTGAGTTAAATATGGAATTTGCTAAATTAAACCGTGATAACAATTTTTAAGTAAATTACACAATAATAAGGTAATGAGTAAATTTGGGAAACCAATTAATGTAAAAATGTAATAACCATTTAAATTAGTAAAGCGCAGAATGAGATACGAGTTTTATTTTTGAAAGACACACAAGTGGAACACCTTAAGAATTCTTTCATTTAAATCTGCTAAATTATCAACAACTCAATCGGATATAAGTTAATGACCCCGTGCACATAAATTTACCTTGACGATCAATTTATCAAGAAATAACAGAGGTGCAAATTTAGCAAATTGAAGCAACACAACATATCACATAGAATGCATGGCTCACACGAGAAGTCCATATCGTTCCATTATTAGAATACTGACGGTTAATCAAATACGATCAAAATATAATAAAGTGATTTAAGAAACAACAATAACAGTTCTAACATAAAATGTACCATCAGAATCATATCTGGAAATAACCTTAATATCACAACAATTACAACATGTACATTTATTGCACCGTGCAACCCGATCCCACACAATAATAACCATATCTGTTGCGGCATGCAACCCGATCCCACACAATAACATCATTTATTAATGTCATTATCCTCCTGTATTCCACCATATCATCATTATCATTATTGTTGCGGCGTGCAACCCGATCCCCAACCAATATAAATTAAGCAAATAATTTACAACCAATTACGGCGTACCTCATAATCAAAAGAAATAACGAGGATACACAAAGAAGTTACAACAGATGAAAAACTTACATGATAACTCACGAAATCAAACGAGGAATGGCAATCCATAAACTAAGGCACAATTTTTGAGAATCAATTAACAGTTAAGGCATATAGTAGATAAAGCATGAATTCAACACGTAATTACAATTAACAATTAGCATATAAGGGTGAACTTGAAAACAAAAGATGGAACATGTACTAGCAACTTCAATTATAGCACGTAAGATCAATCCTAACGACAGAAGATATAACATGAAGCAATAGCTACAATTAATTGCATGAAAGAAGCCTAACAGTATAATCAGGTCAAATACCACATATAAGTCCGTGTACACACTCGTCACCTTGTGTACACGCCTTCCACATAATTCAAATAGTACCATCAATCCAAAACCTAAGGGGTAATTTCCCCCACATAATGTTAGGCAAGATACTTACCTCAATTCGACCAAATCAATACTCAAATTAGCTTTTCCATTACAAATTCACCTCCGCTCGGCTCAATATATCCAAAGACGACTTAAATACATCAAATAATGCAAGAGAAAACAATTACAATTAACAAAGCTATGATCCTTATACAATTTCTAAAAAGTCAACAAAAGTCAACCTCGGGCCCGCCCTATCAAAACTCGGGTCCAAGGGTAGGTGTTGACTACCCATAGCCCCATGAGTCCATACGTGTTTTGTTTCCAAATCTGAGTCCAATTCGACTCGCAAATCCCCAATTTTTATTTTTCAAAACTTTGACAAAAATCTCCAAATTTCCTCTTAGATTCTCATGAATTTGATGTCAGATCTAATATATAATCACGAAATATAATTGAAAATTGATTAAAATTACTTAGCCAATAGTTTGGTATGAAAATCCCTCCACAAAATCGCCTCTCATCGAGGCTAGGGTTCAAAACATGATAAAATGAAGTTAAGTCTCGGAATACTCAGCTATATGCAGGCTGCAGATGTCGCATTTGCGACACGGGGTTCACAAATGCGAACCCCGCAAATGCAAGCATCATATCGCAAAAGCGAACCAGGAGAAACTCTGCTAAATTCGCATTTGCGACCCAAAATATTGCATATGCAAAGACAGCTGCCATCGCAAAAGCGGCAGAAATCTTCGCGAAAGCGAACAGCCCACACTCGCAAATGCGAGTAATATCTTTGCAAATGCGAACGCTTCCCCAGCAGCCTAGTTACGCAAATGTGAGGGCTACTTCACAAATGCGATAGTCGGATTTGCGATAAAAACATCGCAAATGGGATGGAACTAGCACCAGGACTCAAAAACTGAATAAAATCAATCCGAAACCAATATGAAACTCATCCGAGCCCCCGAAGTTCGAAATCAAACACCCACACCAGTCCAAAAACATAACACGAACTCACTCGCGTGATCAAAACGTCAAAATAACCTCTAGAAGTACGAATCAGACGCCAATAAGCATTAAAATCACAATGAACTTCAAGAATCGTAACCAAGCGTCCGAACAATATAAAATCAACTCCAAATGGCACCAAATTTTGCAGGCAAGTTGCATATGACGAAACAAATCTATTCCAAGTCCCAAAATCAAAATTCGAACTCGATAGCCTTAAAGTCAAACCAGGGTCAAACCTTTAAATTGCCAACTTCTGCCAAATGATGCCGAAACCTTTTAGAAACATCCAAATGCAAATCTGGGCATACGCCCAAGTCCAAAATCACCATCCGGACCTACCGAAATTAGCGAAACTCCGATCTGAGGTCAAATACTCAAAAGATAAACTTGGTCAATTCTTTCAATTTAGAGCTTGTCAAATGGGAGTCACCCCTTAAAATCATTTCCGAACCACTCATAAACCAGAGTTGATGATGTACGCAAGTCATAATATACTATGTGAAGCTACGCATGACCTCCAACTGCCAAACCGGATGCAATTTCTCAAAACGACAAGCCGGGTCATTGCATCATCCCTCACTTAAACATACGTTCGTCTTTGAACAAGCCATGAGTCGTTCCAAAGCTATCAAATCACTGCATGAGCCCACCATACATACACCCGGGTTGATTCCATGTCACCCTAATCCATGTAGGTCTGACAACGCAATTCAACTGAAGGCCTCACTTTATCCTTAGTCCATAAACCTTAGGGCAGAGCCCAATCTTCAACATCTGCAACTCATCATAGGACCTGAATCTCGTATCAATACTCTGTATAAACCTGAACAAGCTGAGTCGAACCATAATCCCAACCCAGGGTACAATCACATGATGTTCCACACAACTCTGATGTCCACGGCAATAACTTCCGACCACCATAGTTGTCCAATAACAACCTGGGTACTGGTAATACACTTCATATCGAATAAAACCTTGTTCCGGACCTCTGCAATGCTGCCCATGATAAACGAAACATGCAGAACCTCATAACCACCCATGAAATAAACAAGCCAAGAAGCTCTCTTCATTCGTCAAGGGCCATTACCCAATTCTGAGCGGAAATAGCATCATCCTTCCAAACACTCTTCATCCCGATACGATAGTGCAAATCTCAGGTCTAGAAACCTCATCTCAGCCAATACAAGCAGCCCAAGTGACAACTCACTCCGAGACCACACGAATTCTCATACAACACGGTTCGTACACTAAACCAGTAATATCTCAGATATGCAGCAAAAAATAAAAGGAAAGCAAGGTTTGAGGACTATCTAACAAGTACAACAAATAAAACAACAAAAGTACAATTTCATTAACTCATCCCACAGAGGGAAAACAGAACACCAAATAAACACAAGGAAAGGGTATCCCACATACTATCTGTTGCGGAACGCAGCCCGATCCCAAATATATCAATCCACATAGGGATACCCATCGAGCCAAAGTGCTCGGGCTCATCGATCACATGTATGCCAATATCAATTACGATAGAGTACACAAATATAACTATGGGAAGGTGAATAGAAATAATACAACATGGAGGAGAACAAGCACAACTAAGGTGCAATGAGCAAATCAATATCACGAGGGCTATCTTGCCCATATCGCCATAAGGTCTTAACAGAATTACAACATGCGTGCGAATAGTTATATAACTTCACAACCCATCATAGCATAAGAGAGAATCACATAACACTGACTATGCATGGATGACATCCATTCTTCCCGGTACTAAACTCAGGATATCAATTTCATACGAGTAACCAAACCTGATCTGATATAGAATACACATTCTTGTTGGGCTTTCAAATATGCCCCAAACCAATTCCGATCATTCCTAAACAAGTAAATATCCTTACGAAAGTCCATATCCATAATATATGCCATCAGTTATCCCATTCTCAATATTTCTTCCCAATCCGCAACCAAGAAATAGTCCGTCTAAGAGGACATCCAGCCCCGAAATCTCATGAATACTAGAATTTCCATACTCGATCTCAACTACGCTACTCAAATGGCTGATACATCACTCACACTCCATCATCTTACGAAAGCACCCATACCGGCCTTCCATGCCACGTATCAAAATCCGGATCTCAGAAGCCTCAAAACCCAGTAATCACCATACCACTAGCCTAGCATCCGCAAACCAAGACACAAGGTGCCTACCTAAAATGCACGCTTTTCACATGTGATACCCAATAATGCCAGCATTCTATTAACTTCTAATATTCATCTAGGAGAAAACCATAATGTACAACATATTCCTTATGCCCGTAGCATACAGCCGACTCAAGTCATGGTCGACATCATCAAGAACTCTCCGAGACCCGCCCGCACGTAACTAAGCCACCAGGACCGAATATCCCCAACTCAACCAAGTCATACAAACTGTCCAACCCAAGAGTACTGCCACAAACACCGGTAAGGAATTACCACCCAAAAAGGACCAATTATTTCCATTGCTATGCTGACTCAACACCACCGAGATGACCCACTTCTTCGGATACTCCTCGACTTTTCCTTGGGGTAACACTTCTCCCTATCGATACACAACGATCCCAAAATTAAAGCTCCATACAGAAAATCATAGCACGAACCACGTAGCCCAGAAGCTCATAAGACACCATATTTTCCTCTGAAGCACCCTATACTGTCGCAGCTGAGATGCCCACGCTGAAGAGACCGTCTGTGAATTTGAAGTTATTTTTTTGACCCCTCTAACAGTGAAATGTAGATTCACTAATGATGCAGAAATACCACAAGTCCTAACATCATCCCTTACAAATCTCAGATCATAATCATATACAAATTTTGGAGAACCTTTCAATACCACATATATATACATCTCAGGCCAAAACTAATATAACACCTGACCCTGCAATCTGATCGTCGATAGTAGACTCCCCACTTGGCGCGAAGCCATAGGAAACAATCCGATGATCCACAATACTAACCTTCACAGCTCGTGCAATACCAATCATAAGATACCCCAAGCCATCTACTAAGCGCATGCCCATCCTCGTGACAGTCAAACTCGCTTCTTCCAGTGCCTCGAATGATAATGTGTACCTTCCACTGAGTAGAAATCTCATATGAACCATATAGTCTCTAATACCGCCAACTATCCTCAAATTGACATCCACCTCGTGACCCTACCACGATCGCGATGACTAGTCAACTAATTAAACCTTCCTAAGCTCGTACTTATAAACCAGATGCCAGAACCCGTTGCATCCCTACGTGAACAACTTAATGATCTCTCAATACCTCCACATCCTCAGTTTCGATGACACGTTAAGATAATGTTTGAGCATCCCTGGCTCCCTCATAGCCCATCTGCAGCATCACGAACTGTTGGCGCATAGCTAGTACTGAGTGCGCAATATCATACACGAGTGTATGCAAAGGGACATAAGATATATGCTTCAAGCTGAATCAATGGTGCACGATAAGGAATAAAAGAAGTGGAATTTTCTAATAGTTTCCATAGCCTCTCGAAGATAAGTATAGACGTCTCTGTACAGATCCGCAAGATGCTACTAAACCTGCTTATGACTTATAGCACCTATGAACCTAGGGCTCTGATACCAACTTGTCACGACCCCAATATCCCTCCATAGGATGTCGTAATAGCACCTAGTCTCTAAGACTAGGTAAGCCTAACACTTGCTGATTAAATAATTGATTTTTAACCAAATAACTATTAAACATGAAACAAAAGTTTCTATAATAAGCCAAAAATTTTAACATGATATAATATCCCAAAACCGGTAGTACAAGTCATAAGCTTTTCTAAGAGTCACTAGAAATAACAATACATCATTGTCCGGACTAATAGGAAACAATGGAAATATAATACAACAGAAGGTGACTTCAGAGCTTGCGAATATCCAGCAGGTATACCTTGAAGTCTCCGGCCGCACAAGCATAAATCTCAAAACCAACTCGATCCGAAGAACCTGGTTCTGCATAAAAATGTACAGAAGCGTAGCATGAGTACACTACAGTGGTACCCAGTAAGTATCAAGCCTAACCTCGATAGAGTAGTGATGAGTCTACGTCAAGACACCTACCAGACATGTAAACTTGTGCAGGACATAATATAAAGCTAACTAGGAAAGAACATCAATAAAAGGCCAATAATAGAAGGATTTCAAATTACAACCAACAATGAAAATAGTGGGAGCACGAATAGCAACGAGTGAAAACCAAGTAATTAGGTAGCAATATGGTCGGGCTACAGATGAAATATGAATGTGTCCCAGTATGGGAAACCGATGACAACTCAATTAATCAAGTAATTCCTAATGCATGAATTTTAACAAGAATTGCCCACAAGTACCACTTCTCGTAATCTTAGATCATAAATCACACTTCCAAACCTTACACACATGGCACCTTATGCCCACATTTTTTCAAATCACTTCCGCACGGCAATATCAACGTGCTACCATGTGCATAGTATCTGTATCAACACCAACTAAGATGACCGATGAATAATTTAAACATAATTTCGAACTTGAATACAGTAAAGCATCAAATGAGATATTAAGCCTAATTTAGGATTTAAATAAAGTAAAATAAAGAAGAGATTGTGCAAATAGAGTATCGGATGAGCTTAGTTTAGAAATAAATGAAATGAAGCAAAATATCGTATTTAAGCAAAGTAAAACATCAATTAAATTTTGTGAGTTAAATATGGAATTTGCTAAAGTAAAACGTGATAACAATTTTTAAGTAAATTACACAACAATAAGGTAATGAGTAAATTTGGGAAACCAATTAAAGTAAAAAGATAATAACCATTTAAATTAGTAAAACGCAGAATGAGATATGAGTTTTATTTTTGAAAGACACACAAGTGGAACACCTTACAAATTCTTTCATTTAAATCCGGTAAATTATCAACAACTCAATCGGATATAAGTTAATGACCCTGTTCACATAAATTCACCTTGACGATCAATTTATCAAGAAATAACAGAGGTGCAAATTTGGAAAAATTGAAGCAACACAACATATCACGTAGAATGCATGCTCACACAAGAAGTCCATATCGTTCCATTATTAGAATACTGACAGTTAATCAAATACGATCAAAATACAATGAAGTGATTTAAGAAACAACAATAACCGTCCTAACATAAAATGTACCATGAGAATCACAATCGGAACTAACTTTAATATCACAACAATTACAACATGTACATCAGTTGCGGCGTGCAACCAGATCCCACACAATAATAACCATATCTGTTGCGAGGTGCAACCCGGTCCTACAAAATATCATCATTTATCAATATCATAATCCTCTCTTATTCCACCATATCATCATTATCATTACTGTTGCGGCGTGTAACCCGCTCCCCAAGCAACATAAATTAAGCAAATAAATTACACGATAACTCACAAAATCAAATAGCAAGGAATGACATTCCATAAACCAATACACAATTTCTGAGAACCAATTAACCGTTAAGGCATGTAGCAGATAAAGCACGAATTCAACACGTAATTACAATTAACAATTAGTATATAAGGGTGAACCTGACAACAAAAGAAGGAACATGTACTAACAACTTCAAGTAAAGAACATAAGAGCAATCCTAACGACAGAAGATATAACATGAAGCGATAACTACAATTAATTGCATGAAAGAAGCCTAACAGTCTAATTCGGTCAAATACTATATATAAGTCCGTGTACACACTCGTCACCTTATGTACACGCCTTCCACATAATTCAAATAGTACCATCAATCCAAAATCTAAGGGGTAGTTTCCCCCACACAAAGTTAGGCAAGATACTTACCTCAATTCGGCCAAATCAATACTCAAATTAGCTTTTCCTTTACAAATTAACCTCCGCTCAACTCAATCTAGCAAAAGATGACTTAAATACATCAAACAATGCAAGAGAAAACAATTTCAATTAACAAAGCTATGATCTTTATACAATTTCTAAAAAGACAACAAAATCAACCCCGGGCTCGCCCCGTCAAAATTCGGGTCCAAGGGTAGGTCTTGACTACCCATAACCCCACGTGTCCATATATTTATTTTATTTCCAAATCTGAGTCCAATTCGACTCTCAAATCCCCAATTTTTATTTTCCAAAACTTTGACAAAAATCTCCAAATTTCCTCTTATATTCTCATGAATTTGATGTTAAATCTATTATATAATCACGAAATATAATTGAAATTTGATTAAAATTATTTACCCAATAGTTTGGTATGAAAATTCCTCCACAAAATCGCCTCCTATCGAGGCTAGGCTTTAAAACATGATAAAATGAAGCTAAGTCTCCGAATACTCAACTATATACAGGCTGCATATGTCACATTTGCGACACGGGGTTCGCAAATACGAACCTCGCAAAAGCGAGCATCATATCATTAAAGCGAACCAGGAGAAACTCTGCTAAAGTCGCATTTGCGACCCAAAATATCGCAAATGTGAAGACAGCTGCCATCGCAAAAGCGGCAGAAATCCTCGCAAAAGCGAATAGCACACACTCGCAAATGCGAGGAATATATTTGCAAATGTGAACTCTTCCCCAGCAGCCCAGTTTTGCAAATGCGAGGGATGCTTCGCAAATGCAATAGTCGCATTTGCGACAAAAACATCGCAAATGCGATGGAACCATCCAATAAATTCAAGCAACTAAACAGTAGTCAAATCCATAAACAACAATTAAATCACCAAATCAGGTCAAACCCTAAAGTAAACTATTCCATAGATATGGAGGAAGTCATCATAAATAGAATTAAAGAATAAGAAAATATTAATCTAACGTTACAATCCAAACTCCCGTATTGAATTGATGGAAAGATAATAAAATCTTGTGTCTTGTAGCCTCCAATGCTCTCCAAAAGCTTCCAAGGTCAAAAATCCTCTAAAAATCGTATTTTTAATGTATGTATACCATGTAGGAACGGCCGACGAAACTATCCTTTCCAAGCCAAAGTGGGACAACACTCTAAGAAAATTATACAGGCATGGCGCGCCTCGCGTCGCCCCATGCGCTGCGCCAGTGGGAAAGTTCAGAGAGCAGGATTTTTTTCATGCTGCAGGAATTTAACACTAGCACCTTGTGCCCCACAGCGCGGTAGTGCATTTTTCAAGAGTAATTTTTTTTCTTAATTTTTAACATCCAGACTTGGTCCTTGAGCCCCGAACACGATCCCGGCTTAATTCTTTGGGTTTCTACTCAGATTTCAAAGCTCTAAATGATCCATTTTAGCTTCAAACTTGCTTTTTCACTCGAAATCACATCCTACACAATATAACATACGTAATAAGTACAAAGTACTGACTATTAGGCTCAAATACAATCAAAGTAGTAATTAGAGTGTAAAATGTAGCTAAAACACGAGTTCCTAGCCTACCATCAATATTATTAATTCATGCAGGTCGTTAATGCACCAGGAGAAAGGGATGGTCATCTGCCACGTATTCCGGCAAGGGAATGAAGTAGCCCACCACCTAGCAAAGGAGACAGAAGCACAAACAAGAAAAATAAATTGTTATGCGCAGCCTCCACTTTTTGTTGAATCTTTTGTAACTAAAGATCAAAAGGAAAAATGTTATTTTGTCAAGTTTTTAACTAATGATGCATGTAATGCACTAGCAAGCCTAGGAAACCTAAATGTCCTACGGTACATGGGCTATGAATGTAATGTTTTGAACCCTACGTAGTTGTCACGACCCAAATTCTACTATGGGTCGTGATGGCGCCCAACGTTACCGTTAGACAAGCTAACGGTGAATTAAACCACGTTATTACTCTTTTAATAAGCTTTCAAGTAATTAAAATCTATTTAATAAGGAATTAAAGAGTGAAGAATTCAACAAACGAAACGAAGACAACTGAGTGGCAATCATAGTAATATAAGTACTCCAAAACCATAAAGTCTACTAGTGTGTGTGCCAAGACCTGGTGTCATAAGTGTATGAGCAATTAGTAGAATATACAAAACTCTACCTACTGTCCGAAATAAAGTAGACAGAGTGTAAATACAAAAGAGAGACTCTATGGGCTGCAGAACGGCTCAGGAAGCAGCTCACCACTAGGCCTCGGGACATCTGGGATGCGCACCGGTAGAACCTCCAGATGCACCTGCCTCAGATCCTGCACGGTTAGTGCAGAAGTATAGTGTGAGTACATAAACAACATGTACCCAATAAGTATCAAGTCTAATGAAGTTGATTATCTCCTTTACTGCACTAATGTAACGAAATATTCCTCTCCAATTTGTTTAGTTTTACAATTTTATCATGAAAAAAGGTCCAAATTTATCCATGTATTATTGGAAATAGTTTAAATTTACCTTGTTATATTTTTTATTTAAATTTACTCCTACAATTAGCAAAGTAATAAAATATACCCCTATTTTTAATGGTCCTCCAACGTGGCTATTCAAATCCCATACTGACATTTGGGTAAAATGAATGCCAGCTGACATGCTATCTCACCATTGTCTTCCCCTTTCATTTCTTCTTCCACCCCCACTTTTCTAGAAATTGAGGTTTTAAATTTTCTTCTCTTAAATCTTGACAAAGTTAGTGTTATTTTTCGAATCTAACACAGATAAATGATTCCTGCTTTGCAATTACTCCCATTTAATTCTTACTAGTTAATTTACCTGTACTACGCGCAATCGTTAATGAAAATAAAAATATGACTAAATAATTTTTATAATTAAAAGAATTAGACATTACTCTTTGATGATTTTATCTTCTCCGATCAAAATATTATAGCTATAATTTTATATGTTTATTTAAGAATTCCAAAAACAAAGAAGATATGCGAAATAAAAAATAAAAATAAAATACAAAACAAATAGATTTGCACTTTTTTCATTCTGTGTTAAGGGCGACATGTAAAAATTTATGCCATTTAAAACTATTTATTTGAAACAATATAATTCAAAATATGTAAATGCAATACCATATTATTTGTACACATACAAATATATCCGCAACCATTCTTTACATGAATGAAATAGTAAAAACTCTTTTATATAGTTGGGTTCTCCATTGTACTTGCTCATTTTTCAAATACTCAATCTGAATTTGTGAGATTTTTGTATACTTCTCGCCTCTGAAAATTTTATATTTTTTAATTGCATATGTAATAAAAGATCAATTTAACGTTAAAATGTAAAGAATAACTACGTAACAAAAGTGTTAAATATAATATAAACAACTTACCTCGACAAATTTTCATAGGAATTTGATATGCACGATCTATAATTTTTTTTATCCAGCCTAGAAATTCCATATGATAAAAGATAGCTATATTTTGAAGATATAAGCATTTGCATCTGACTGATGTGGCTTTTGGTATTCCTAATTAATGGGAAAGGTTTTTAAGTATGTGACTTTTGGGAACGGTTGTGACCTCTAATTTTTTAAACATATGTTGAATTGAGTTTTATATAAATAATAAGGAGAAAAAAGATAAATATGTTTCTTGACATTTGAAATATGCCACATCATTTTTGCTATTCCCTATTTTATATTAATATATAGATTTAGTCAACGCTAGCCGGAACACCATAGTTTATAACTTCTATCTAACCTTTTTTCTTGGTACGCACTTCTAAACACACAATACCTATCAATTCTCGTCTTCTTTGATGTATCACTAATTCTATTGACTTTTTTTGTAAATGAGTGTTGCAACTACGGCTTGTGCGATTGACTCTTTTGGGCAGACTTCTTTAACCTCAACCGGACAATTAGATGCACGTACAATTTGTTTCCTACCACACACCATTCTCATTATCATTATATGGGGACAAACGTCTTTATTTAAACTCGTTCATAACGTGAGAATCTTGTTCATACTTCCAAAAATACACACAACTATGTGATGTAACACATTAGGTATAACACAGTACACTCCGAAATGTGGATGTAGTACTTAATTCGTCAATATTCCAATAGTATGAGATATCTAAGAATCCGTACTGGATTGCTGTAGGTATCTATAACTCTATGTTGTGAGTTGATCTTGATCGCCCTGGGTTCGTCACCGACCACGGTGTGAATTTTCCAAAGTGCAGCCTCTTTGGCCCCGGCTTGACCCAATTCACATTTATGGAAGCTAGTCTGTGTCCTTCCAATAAAGATAATAATGGTTTGTATTTTCTTGGAGAAAGAATTAAGACGAAAGCATAAGTTGTTACACCGCACCCCTTGGCGTGGAAAAGAATTTTGAGTGGTCAATTCTGCCATATTCCAAAGTTCCTTTTTGCCTATTATATATGTATGGTTTTAAACGTGTCTATTTGGTTGGACTTTAATCTAGGAAATTAGAGTTAGTGTTAGGGATTGATTCTGCCCGTTTGATAGTTTCAGCCCAGTTAATAATACGTGTCCACCAATTTTATAATAATGAATATGCTGACCATTATTCTTATTGACTCTTTCTAACGAATTACTTTTGAAGACAAATTTTATTATCTGATAATCAACACGAAATATTTTTTAGTAACAAAAAACAATCTAAATGTATGGGGATAATTGGCTGACAAAAGATTATGCTGGACAGCTGGGCGCAGCCATATTCTTGTGAGAAAAATAAACATACACCTATGATCCTAGCTAGGACCAACTCTCTGCAGCTTGATGGATTTATAATTTGAAATTTATGAGTTTTTATCAATTTGAAGTTAATATATATTATACTCCTTTCGGTTTATTTTAATTGATATTTTGGCTCTTTTCACATATATTAAGAAATTCACCTATTAGTATTAATTAATAATAAAAATTGACCATATTAATCTTAATGTGTTCATTGGAAATATAACAAATACTCTTAGGCTCTTTACTCCAAGAGTAACTTTGAAAAAAAAAGTTAATTCATTTTTTATATTTGAAAAAATCAGATATTGTGGATCACAAAAAAAATTTAAAAAATCAATTAAAGTGGAACAGAAGGAGTAATAAATAATTAGAGTGCAGTAATAAAGAAGCCTTCATGTAACTCTCGAATGGTAAAGTTATCTACTAGATATTATGCTTGAAGTAGCCATGACTGCAAATGGACAGTTCATTTAGTTTGTGCACTCAATTATAAATAAAATCTGTAACTTTTCACATTGATAAATATAGTCAATTTATTACAGAAACTTTTATGAAGTAACTTACGCTAGCTCTATGTAATGAGTAACTTGACCTAGCCATTATTATGAGCAACAAGTTCCTTTGTAACTAGAACTTTTCTTTTCTGGAAGTGCGACTATATATATATATATATATATATATATATATATATATATAATATATATATATATACACTAGTGATGGTTAGCCCGGCTACGCACGGGCCCAATCTCGGATGGTTGACTCTGTCTTTGCAAATTTAGATATGATTAATCAATTTAATAATTTGATTATGATCATTAGGAAACTCAAGATAATGTCCATTTTGTTAAAAAAAGTATCTCGATGGCATTTGTATAAGTTCAAAAGTTATTCACTCGTTACCAAGCTTAATATTACCTTTCTAAATGTTAGGTTGTTATTTTTAAATTTTAAATTGTAATTTGATTTCTGTGTATTCATAAGTTAACATAGTATATTACATGATATAACAAACATTAATTATAGGTAATAATAGTAATTATATTTCATGTTTTATTTAATATCAAAACTTAAAAAGCTATCCGACCTTTTTTTAATTAAATTTACAAACCTTTTCAATATCCTTAGCAAGAAAAGGGAAAAACATTAGAAACTTGTTTTCCAACACTTCGCAAAGTCATGAAAAAAGTGGTTCAGCACTTGTAGTGCAAAAAACTTGTTTCCAAATTAAAAATTATTAGGAACTTGAATAAAGATAAAAGCAAAGATTACTTTGTTCTTCAAGTTGAAGATGTAGAGTTTGTAGTTCATATGCTTTATGGGTTTACTAACATGCATTTGTTTTCCAAATTAACCATTGGCAAGAGCGTCAATCTTGACTTTAAGAACAATGGTTAAAATGTTGGGAATTTAAAACACAAAGAAGGGAAGTTGAGAGAGTATTTTGAAGTCTTTCAAATTGCATAAGAAAAGTTACAGTAGAGGCCTTTTAAATAGGCTTACAACCAACTGACTTAAGCTAAAAATAAGCAACTAATAAACAAAGTAGATAAAATGCTCCAACTACTTCTACTATTATCATCCAACTAAATGATCATGCAAATTAACTGAACAAGTACTAACTTTATAGATGCTAAAAACTAGGAACTAAATAAACTGTCACTTTAAAGCATTAACCAACACACCCCCTTGCTTCAAAGCTTGTCACTCCCATTTGTGATCTGAAATACTCATACTTGCCAACGGGAAGTGCTTTGGTTAGAATATCAGCAACTTGCTCATTTGTGCCGCAATGCTTTAGCATAATGCTTCCAGTTGCTACCAGATTTCGGATGAAGTGGTACCGAATGTCGATATGCTTTGTTCTGCTGTGAAATGCCGGATTCTTTGTCATCGCAATAGTTGCTTTATTGTCACAGAAAATTTCAGTTGTTGTAGCTTGCTCTTGAAATAGATCAGCATGTAACCTCTTTAGCCAAACTGCTTGACAAGCTGATGTAGTGGCAGCAACATATTCTGCTTCAAATGATGACAAGGCCACAATTTCTTGCTTCTTTGAGCTCCAAGATATAACACCTGAACCAAGAGAGAATGCATATCCAGAGGTACTTTTTCTATCATCCTGACAACCTGCCCAATCACTATCTGTGAAACCAAACAATTTAAAATCTGACACATTAGAGTACCAAATTCCAAAATCAGCAGTTCCGGCAACATATCGTAAAATCCGCTTTACTGCCCCAAAATGATGCTTTGTTGGGTTATGCATGAATCTGGAAATCACACTAACAGAAAATGCCATGTCAGGTCGTGTGTGCGATAAATAATTTAGACCACCAACTATGCTTCTAAAGCATCGAGCATCCGTCAAACCCGCACCATCATCTGATATGAGCTTCTCATTCACATTCATAGGTGTAGAAGCTATCTTACAACCCAACATGTTGAATCTCTTAAGAAGATCAGTTGCATATTTTCTTTGCGAGACAAAAATACCATCTAAACTTTGTTTAATCTCAAGACCAAGAAAATAGTGCAACAACCCCAAGTTTGTTATTTCAAATTTTTTCATCATGAAAGACTTAAGTTCAGCAATAAGTGATTCATAAGAGTCCATATAAATCATATCATCTACATAAAGGCACACCACCAAGAAATCAGTTTTACCTTGCTTCTTTACATAGAGAGCTGGCTCATTTTTGCTTCTTTCAAATCATTCTCCTGGAAATAAGAGTCGATTTTGCTATACCATGCTCGCGGCGCTTGCTTTAGGCCATATAAAGCTTTCTTCAACCTGTACACTTTACTTTTATGTCCAGTTACAATAAAACCTTCAGGTGAGCAACATAAACTTCTTCTTCTAATTCTCCATTTAAGAAGGCAGACTTGACATCAAATTGGTAAACTGGCCAAGAGAGTTGAGCAGCAAGAGCTAAGAGAGTTCTCACCGTTTCAAAGCGTGCTACAGGGGAGAATGTTTCATCAAAATCAACTCCTTGCTGCTGTGCATATCCTTTTGCAACTAGCCGAGCTTTGTGCTTCTGAATAGTTTCATCAGCATGGTACTTCGTGCGATACACCCATTTCAGGCCAATAAGATTCTTTCCCTCTGGTAAGTTAACCAACTCCCACGTTTTATTCTTTTCGACAACATTCATCTCTTCCACTATTGCTTGTTGCCACTCTTCTTTTTCAGTTGCTTCTCCATAGTGTATAGGATCTGAAACAATAAAAGCAAATTGACAAGTATAAATGTCATTAGAATATCTGGAATTTGGTCTTTTGTCCCTGCTTGATCTTCTTGGAGGGATTGGATCTGCTGGAATTAGCTCTTCTGAAAACTCTCCAAGTGTTTCAGATGTTACTGGTTCTGAAGGTTCATCTACAAGTGTTTCAGGTGCATTTTCAAGAACCACAGAATTTGCAGGTGTTGTAGTATTGCTAACATTCCAAGCCCAAATTTCTGCCTCGTTGAACCTAACATCCCTGCTTATAACAACTTTGCCACTCATCGGGTTATACAGCTTATATGCTTTGGATTGAGGACTATAACCCACAAAAATGTATTTTTCTGATTTCACATCAAGTTTGCGACGAGATGGAGAAGTATCCAAAGCATATGCTAAACAACCAAAAACTTTTAGATGGCTTACCCGTGGCTTCCTGCCCTTCCAAGCTTCATATGGGGTTCGATTCATGACTGCTTTCGTCGGTGAGATATTAAGAATATACACTGTTATTGCTATTGCTTCTGCCCAAAACTTCTTTGGAAGTTCTGTTGCTTTCATCATGCTTCGGGCCATTTCCACCATCGTTCGATTTTTCCGCTCGGTCACTCCATTTTTCTCTCGTGTGCATGGTGCAGTCAATTCCCTATAAATACCATTTTTCTCACAACCTCTATTTGAATGAAGAGCCTTTATAGAACACCCACTTTTCTTCTCTACAAATGCCTTGAATTTTCTGAAATTCTCAAAAGTTTCAGATTTGAATTTCAAGAAATAAACCCAACTTATTCGACTATAATCATGAGTGAACAACAAAAAATATTAACTTTCACCTAAGGATTCAATACTTATTGGACCACAAACATCATCGTGCACCAATTCAAGACAACTGGAAGCCCTCCAAGCCTTGTTTACAGGAAATGAGTTTCTACTTTGCTTACCGTAGACATACCCTTCACAAAAATCAAGACCATCAATTTTAGGCAACCCAACAATCATATTTTTTTGACCCAACAATTTCAGCCCTTTAACATTCAGATGGCCATACCGTAAATGCCATAAATTAGCGCCACTAACTTTAGCAACTAAAGCACAATTCTTCACACCAGATATATCTAAAGGAAACAGTTTATTTTGTGTCATAGAAATGTTGATAATATTTTGCCTTGAGTTCTTATCATAAACAGTGCAACAACCATCATCAAACAGAAGAGAGTAACCACCACTCATCAATTGGCCAACACTTAACAGATTATGGGCTAAATTAGGAACATATTGCACATCATGTAGAAGCTTTATATTACCATGTGTGATTTTGATGGCAATTGTACCTTTCCCTTCAACCTTCATCGGCTTGTTGTCTCCAAGTCGGACCTCACCTTTTTGGGACTCATCAAGTTCTTTAAACAGTGACCTCATTCCAGACAAATGGTTTGAGGCACCACTGTCCATGAACCACACTCCATTAAGTTCATCATTAATAGGAGATTGGGTCATGAATAACTTACTCCCCTCTTCAACTTCCTCTGTGATATTTGCTTGCTTTTACTCTGTGAATTTTGCTTGCTTTTCTTCATCCCTCTGCTTGGTCCAGCAATTAGCTTTTATGTGGCCCAACTTCTTACAATATCGACATTGAATGTTGTTTCTGTTTTGATGCTGATCGCCAAATTGACCTCTTCCTTTGCCGCTGCCACGACCTCGACCACGATAGCCACCTCTTCCTCTGCCTCGGCCACAAAAAAATTCTGATTTCACCTTGTAAAGAGGCTCCCCCTTCACCTGAAAAGCTTTCTCGTCCACCTTTTCATAGGACCTACTGATTCGAACTTCATGGGCTAACAATGAACTCATTAGTTCATCAAAACTGTAAGCAGATAGGTCCTTAAATTCTTCTATTGCAGCAACAACATGGTCAAAACTTTTTGTTAAACTTCTCAACACTTCACTTACAACAATTTCATTGTTAATACTTTCACCATAGGTTTTCATATGATTAACAATTCTAGAAACTCTAGACATAAATTCTTGCACAGACTCTTTGTCTTTCATGGCTAAAGTTTCAAATTCACGATGAAGTATTTGTAATTTCACAGTAATTACCTTCTTGTTGCCCAAATATTCTTGTTGTAGAGTCTCCCATGCTTGATTGGAGGTTGTTGCTGTTGCAATTCGGGGAAAATTTTCATCATCCAGTGCCGATTGGATGAAAAATAGTGCTCTTGCATCTTTCTTGCAAGTCTCCCGTAGCTGTTGGTCGGGTTGAGCCGGTGCCGGATTTGGCTCAACATACTCATTCTCCACCAAATCCCATAGCTCCTGGGACTTGAACATTGTCTTCATTTTGAGACTCCAAAGATGATATTTTTTCCCTTTAAATATTGGAATCAGGGGTTGAGATGAAGAATTTGTGCCGTTGCTTGCCATAGGTTCCTCTAAATTTTGTGCTCCTTACTTTTTTTCTCTTAGGCTTCACCTCAAACTTTTTATTTGATTGTGGCTGTCTCTCAATGAACCTGGCTCTGATACCAAAAATATTATTGGGAATTTAAAACACAAAGAAGGGAAGTTAAGAGAGTATTTTGAAGTCTGTCAAATTGCATAAGAAAAGCTACAATAGAGGCCTTTTAAATAGGCTTACAACCAACTGACTTAAGCTAAAAATAAGCAACTAATAAATAAATTGGATAAAATGCTCCCACTACTTCTACTATTATCATCCAACTAAAGGATCATGCAAATTAACTGAACAAGTACTAACTTTATAGATGCTAAAAACTAGGAACTAAATAAGCTGTCACTTTGAAGCATTAATCAACATAAAATACATGATTAAAAAACAAAAATATTTTTCTTCAACTTTGCAATATAGATGAGCTATCATTTTATAACACTTTGAATAGTTTTAAAAAATTTATAACGTAAGGTTTAAAATTACTTGAATTACATTTGTTAAAAGAAAAAAAAATACAATTTGCTTAAACTACCGAAACAACATATGTAAGCTTTTCCTTGGAACTCATTTTATTTTTAAAAAACACATAGTCAAGCAAATCAAACGAAGAGTATTTCTTACCCCTTCAACGCACAACTAAAAAGACTACTAAAGAAATACAAAAGGAGAACTATTTTCCTAATTAATTAGAACGGAGTTAACTTCAATGAGGAGTAAATACTATTCAATGATGAGGTACTTAGCATTTAGAGTTGGTGTTGTGAGTCTCAGATGTCATAATGTCTATTTAATATTGCTGCCAGATTTAAGTAACAAGAAGTTCTTTCATAAACATAATATTAATAATAATAATTATGTTATAAAATAAAAGCAACTTAGTAAAATATGAACAAGACATGTTGTTATGAAATAAAAGCAATTTAGTAAAACATGAACAAGAAATGGAGATAGAGAGAAGGAAGAGATTTTCTTCTTCAATTGTGTGTATTTTTCTATCTATTACAAGACCTCTTTATAGGCATGAAAAGTGAAGAAAAATATGTCATTAAGCATAGAAATATGTCATTGAATATGTCATTAAGCATTTGAGAAGATCATGGAGGAAGAGTAGACATCCACCATAATTTGATTTTTCTTATAACACTCCCCTTGGATGTCCATAGATAATGTGCCTCGTTAAAACCTTATTAGGAAAAAACCCTATGGAAAAAAAATCCTAGTGAAGGAAAAAGAGTACACATATTTAGAAATACGCCTTTTGGTTGCCTCGTTAAAATCCTTGCAAGAAAAACCCAGTGGGACAAAATTTTGTAAGGAAAAAAGAGTACAACGCATATTAACTCCCCATGATGAGAGTATCAATTTACATCCTTGAGCCTTCACATCCCAATCTTGTACACTAGTTTCTTGAAGGTTGACGTCGGTAGAAATTTGGTGAACAAATCAACCATATTATCACTTGAATGGATCTGTTTCACATTGATATCACCATTCTTTTGAAGATCATGTGTGAAAAATAACTTTGGTGAAATGTGCTTTGTCCTATCCCCTTTTATGAATCCTCCCTTCAACTGGGCTATGCATGCTGCATTATCTTCATACAAAATTGTGGGTAGTTTGTTACACTTCAAACCACATTTGTCTCGAATAAGGTGTATTATAGACCTCAACCATACATATTCTCGACTTGTTTCATGAATAGCAATTATCTCAGCATGATTAGATGAAGTAGCCACGATTTATTGCTTAGTCGATCGCCAAGATATGGTAGTGCCTCCATATATAAACACATAGCATGTTTGAGATCGAACATTTTATGGGTCATATAAATACCCAGCATCGGCATAACCAACAAGATCAGGACTGCAATTATTGCCATAAAATAATCCCATACCGGTAGTCCCTTTTAGATACTGCAATATGTGTTTGATTCCATTCCAATGTCTCCTTGTAGGAGCAGAGCTATATCTTGTTAAGACATTAACCGAAAAAGTTATGTCAGACCTTGTAATATTAGAAAGATACATTAGTGCACCAATTGCACTAAGATATGGTACGTCGGGACCAAGAAGCTCTTCATTATTTTTATGAGGTCAGAATGGATGTGCTTTATCCATATAAAATCGCTTTAAAATCATTTTAGTATATGTTGATTGATGGACAAAAATTCCATCTTTCATATACTCAATTTGTAGACCAAGACAAAATTTTATCTTTCCAAAATCTTTCATTTCAAATTCTTTCTTTAAATAGTCTACTACTTTAGGAAGCTCTACTGCTTTAGGAAGCTCCTCAGGAGTTCCAATAATATTTAAATCATCAACATACACGGCGATTATAACAAATTTAGATCCAGATCTTTTTATAAAGACACAGGGACAAACTGAATCATTCTTGTACCCTTCTTTCAACAGGTACTCACTCAGGCAATTATACCACATGTGCCCTGATTGTTTCAATCTGTATAAGGATTTTTGAAGCTTTATTTTATAAATTTTTTGGAAACCTTAATATGCTTCAGAACAATTTAAACCCTTCAATGATTTTCATTATACACATATCATGGTTTTCTTGTATTGCCAGATTAAAACCTGAAATGGCGACATCCACCACAGGAAAACATGTCTCTATATAATCAATGCCAGGATATTTACAAATCTTCTTGTGACACAAGTCGTCTTTATGTCTATCGACTTGACCCTTTATTTTTCGCATAAGAACACATTTATACCTTCACTGGCTTTATACTATCAGGTGTTGGGACTATCCGTCCAACTTCATATTTTTCATGTGAAATTAATTTTTATTGCGTATTTTTCATTTGGCCAATTATTTATCTGTCCAAATTTCATGACAGATTTGAGCTCAAGATCCTTGTCAATATAAATAATATTGAGCATTACATTAAATTAACAATATCGTCGACGATCATTTTATATCGGTTCTACTATTACCCAATAAAGACATAACTTATTGAGATCTCTTTATCTTATTATTTTCAGGTACCTGAGCCTCTCCCATGAGGTCTTATGAAGTATTATGTCGTGGTGCTCTTCTAGAGCACTTGCCTCTTTATTATGACCATCTTGAACATTTGCTCCTCTCATTCTTTAAGGATTTTTAGCTTTGGAACCGAATAGTCTATTATGCTTTATGCATGCCATGGACTCTATTCATTATGAACTTTATTTTATTTGGAGCATTAGCAGCTGAATATGACATTTAGCTTTGGGTCAACAAATACACCTGACAATATTTTGCAAATGAATTATCACTTGAACTTCAAGTTCACATTTTCTCGCACGAGGATCTCGATGTACTCATAATAATTCATTACATGCATTATTTTTTTTCAGCTGCCCATTTTTTTTCCCTATTATTGGGATCACCAACACATATCCCTAGTCTTATTTGAGGATTAATCTTTGTGCATTGTGGTGGAACAATTAAATCATATAGCACATTCATATTTCTAGATGGAAATTATTTGGTTCCTCACCCTGAACCGATTGTAATAGGGAGAACTTATCATAACTTGGCTAGATGCGTACAAGTGCTGTTGTATATTAAATAATACATCACATGCCAAATTTTATTTTGGCAATTTTATTTTCATAACCAATGGTTTAGATCTAATTGGAGGCATACAATTTCTGCTAAACCAACTTGGATTTAAACCAGTATTATCAAGATAAATCATCATAATTTATATTCTGGAACTGTGTTCTAATAATTTGAGCAATCAATCTTGCAAAAGCCAAACTACAAGTTGATAACAAATGCACATGTGACCATAGAATAGATGCATCTATTAAAATCATATAATAGTAAACGGTCCACATAGAAGGTGACTGGGCCCATATAATCACCTTTTATTCGTTCCAGAAATCAAGGGATTTAATCCCAACCTTAACTGGTATATCATGAAAATAAGCAGCACTAGAGAATTCTTGAAGAATCTTATATTTCTTCAATATATGCCAATGTAATTCTCAATTTATTTATTTATTCGCATCATAATTGAACCGAGATAATCAACCGGTCATGCCAACTAATATTTATTTAAGTAAACCTCTAGTTTACTTGTGGCTTGTGAATGCATCATCATGCTTATACTTGTGTAATACAAATAGAAGAAAAGTCAGGTAACCTTTCATATTTACCCAGTATGATAATAGTAATATAAAGATATTCAATCTTCTTTTCATTTATAGTCTCAATATGCCAACCACTTTGGCTAATATATTTGTAAATCAAAATATTTCTTTTGAGACTTATTACAATATTAATGTCATGAACAATTTTATTCATCCGGATAGTAACAAATTAGTTCTTTCAGAGCTCTTAACTGCTTTTGTACTACAAGATCTTTTGTCACACCATCCATATAATGAATGTCTCCTTCACAAAGAGAATCATATCATAATAATTGTCATGTTCAAAATCATCACAAGCAAAATAATTTTTTGCTTTAATTTTGCTTTTAATAACTTTCATAAGGCATGATAAAATATTTTTGGCGCATCACATGCATGCGACCAATGATATATTCATGTAACTACACAATAATATTCATTATCTTTCTTTGTATCAAACCTCCCTTAGAGGTGAGTTGTAGTATTTATCCAACTATGTACAAATACATTATTATGCATAATCTTTATCATATATATATATATATATATATATATTTTTTCACATTCACTTTCAGGAATGAGTATGCAATCTCAATGTTTATTACAAGTCATATTCTCTTCAAAGAATTTCTCCCTTTTTATAATTACCATAGTGATAACTATTATTATTTTGGCCTTTCGCACGCCCACATTCATTGGTCAACCACTTGTCTTTATTTAGACTTATCATGCACTGCTATCACATTCACTTCAAAAATAGAGCAAATCAAGTGGAACAAGCTTCATGCTTTTTCATGAAAATTACATTATTATTTTTTTAGTTATTATTATTATCAATATGGTAAATTAGGACTCAAACCCAATGTCTTACCCATATAAAGGCATGCTAGGCCATAGTGCGTTGGAACTTGAATCCAACGTCTTTTCATCAACATAGTGCGTTGAGACTTGAACCCATCGTCTTACCCTCAATCTTTGGCATAATAGGCCATAATTCACTAGGACTCGCACTCGAGCCTTTAAAATATTATTACTTCATAATTATAGGCATAAGTAAATTAACTTTCAAGAAGACATATATAACTATTTCAATCTTGAAACAGTTCCTCTGCAACAAAAATACTAGTTAGGATATATGCCAATTTTGCTTTCAATGAAATACATCATGTTATGGTAAAAATATTATTACTAAATTGCCTTAATAATTATCTATCATAGTATGTAAAAGGTCAGAACATATATATACGTTGGAATATTATCTTTGTCATATAAGAGATGTAGCAAATAAAGACATGCCTTTTCAGTTCTTTATTTCACTAGATACAATTGAAAAAAATATTTTTACTAAACACTGCACATAAAGTTAATGCAAAGATATGAAAGTATGAATGGGTTGCGTACATATGATATGCTCAAATATTTCGCATACTAAAAGAAACCTATAAAATTAGTTGATGAAAGAATAAATACAACCTCATATTACAAGTGTGAAGCACATGTATTTAATTACCATATGAATAATTCCGTGAGATGACATTAGCTCAAATAGAAACCAAATTACATGTGTTGCATTTTGATCGATGTGTTTAATAAGTTTGGTGAAATAAAGTAATCCAATACTTTCTGCAAAGAAACCACCCAAACAATGAAACCTATAGTTTTTATGTTAAATAGGTGCCTAACTTAACAAAACCTTTTAGAGAGGATCAATTTATCTAAACTATACAAAATTATAGAAAATACATTTAAATTATTACGAGGATATCATCATGTAAGTGACAACCTAACACACTTTTATGAATTAGTTTTAAAACACAAGCATGATTTTGTAGTAAATATAGCTAGTCAATCAACTAATATTGTCCAACTGGAAAGTATTAATTCTAGAAAAATTACTTGGTATGTTGATCTTTCCACTATCATGTATCACCAAGTAACTAAAACGGGAGTTAAAGGTGAGAACGTGACAGAAGGAGCATACTAATTATAAACCATAATTATAATTTATACTAGGTGTACATACCTCATCTGACTTATTTATTAGAAATGTGCATACCTTGTTTGTACGCTTAGAATGATCGTAGAGGGCAATTCTTACTGTTTGATGGCCATATAAGTATGGTATAAGAAAAGTCCCAAAACATGGAAACTATTGAAGGATGAACTCTATATAACACACTAACAAAAGTCAAGACCTCAACGAAGCTAAGTCTACAATTCTGTTTTCTCTGGTAGGAAGTGTAGATAAAATAGCAAATCGTGCTGATAATGTGTTATAAAATAAAAGCAACTTAGTAAAACATGAACAAGACATGTTGTTATGAAATAAAAGTAATTTAGTAAAACATGAACAAGAAATGGAGATAGAGAGAAGGAAGAGATTTTCTTCTTCAATTGTGTATATTTTCCTATCTATTACAAGACCTTTATATAGGCATAAAAAGTGAAGAAAAATATGTCATTGAATATGTCATTAAGCATAGAAATATGTCATTAAATATGTCATTAAGTATTTGAGAAGATCATGGAAGAAAAGTAGACATCAACCATAATTTGATTTTTCTTATAAGAAATTAAACTAACAAGAAGCTCTTTCTTAAACACTCATATCTATCAGTGGTGTGGCTTTTCTACACGTGGTCCCTGACAAAGAGTAAACATGATTTACGAAAAGATATCCAACTGATCAAGTGGGATTAAATGGAGAAACTTTTGATATTTCTATTGACTAAGCAAAAGAGTCCAACTTTTACTACGCACTGTACAACACTCTTACGCATATTGAGAACATAATTTTAACTTACACTAAAACTCAGCCGAGCAAGTGAAAAGCATGGAATTTACCAAAAAGCTCCCTGAACGACCCGAAGCTCCTCTCTTAGCCGCTTCTATAATAGTAGTAATAATATATAACAACTTGAAAAGCATCTGTTGTACCAATAAATACCAGGAAACGAAGAGAGAATAAATTATATTGCAAGTCTATAGAAATAGAAGTAATCCATAGTCTACAAACGCCACATAGAAAGAGAAAATACTTTAGCCAAAGAGACAACATAAGTGCTCCATTTAGTTATGCTTTGGCCACCAATGAGTTATCAGTTGACACCTGCGAATATTTGAAACTTGCTTAAAATGACATGGTGATTAATACCACATGAAGAATTTTTTTCCTTTATATGTAAAATTATCCCTAGCTAGCTAGCTCGCTAAAAAGATACTTATTTCTTTAACTAAGATAGTGATGTCTGAACTCTGTTCATTTCTAGCGAAGGCAAGGAAACATATATACTTTCCGGCAAAAAGGTAGTATAATAAAACCGGAAAAGATCATTACGTACATTGGCCGAGCTAGCTAGCTGCTGGATAACCAAGTACTAGTATAGGATTAGTAGGACTTATTTTTAGTTAAAAATTCCAGAGGTAGGAATGCTGAGAAAAATGTTCATCTCCATTGCCACTGTCCTGGTACACATGTTCATCTCCATTGCCAGTTGTTGTTCTTGTTGGAAAATGTAGTGGTGAGTAAAGGTTACTTGACAAAGTTTCCAGTCCAGGGTAATATCCAAAATCAAAATTATTTGTCCCAACAGCTGGTGAAGGAGGTGCTGCTGCAGGAGGAAGAGAAGAAATATGTGGTGGTGGAGCAGCAGCATTATTAGGATAATTCTCCAACATATCTAAAAAGGACCAATCCGCAGCAGTAGTAATAGTAGTAGTGTTGTCCATTTGGCCCATCAAATCATGATTACAAGTTGACGATTGCGACGTCTCCTCATTCTCCATTTTCAACACGTGCGTATTTTGAACATGTGATGGTGGTGTTTCCTGTGTTGCAGTCTGTGGGTACACGTATTCATTCGCAAACTGCGCCGCAACAACCTGTATCTCCGCCGGCGAAAGCCTCTGTCCGCCGGGAATATCAGGCGGATTCTCGGGAAAATTAAATTTGGCATTAGGGCCACGTAGACAAAACTGGGCCGTATCAAAAGCTCTGGCCGCCTTCTCAGCCGTATCATATGAACCCAACCATATTCTCTCCCTGCTATTAGGCAACCTCACTTCAGAAACCCATTTTCCCCACTTCCTCAACCGCACTCCTTTGTACTTAATTGGTTCGTTCCTCTGATTCTGATTCTGACTCTGACTCGGACCCTCCATAGATGCTTAGTTAAAAGGGTAAAATGTTGTTTATAGTGGACGTCCCAGGTGATCAAGAATGAGATGCTAATCGAAGAGACCATTGGAGGGAAAATGGCTAAAAATTGTGTGCATATATATATGGAGGCTATGGTTTGACCTTTGTCAAATGTCGTAATATGGTTCAAAGGCTCGAAGCGTGTGGGAAATTTGAATTTCAAGCTCTTAAGTCCAAATGAGCGTAAAGAGAGTCGGTATCCCCCATATGTTATATACATGGCTCGGTGGAGAAACTAATGGTGAGATAATTAATGACGTCACCTCCTCAGCTTACGCGGGGGTTTCTGGTTTAGTCAAAAAAAAAAAAAGAGTTCTGCACTGAAGGATTAGGTCTATCGATTTATTACTCCACTTTCTAACTAAATTTTAAGAAATAATATATTCTACTAAGTATTTGATATTATAAATTTCATGTAATTCAATGAACTATCTAGGTCATTAGCACGGGATAAGGATTATATTTATTCTCTGCCCCTTTTTAAAAATAATTTTAAAATAATGATTAAATTCTTGGTTAATTACAATCAAATAAGAGTTTATGTTATAATCACGGCACAGATTACGAAATTTTTTAGATAAATTATATGATAAACATTTACATGGTAACCTTATGGTACTTAACTAACTTGCTACCATAGATTAAGATTACACAACGTAAAAAATATTTTACTCTAACAGTGTACATTAATTTAATATGTCTAACAATTTGGGAAGACATACAAAATTAATAGTCTGTTTGGTCAAGCTTTTCCAAGTTAAAAGTAATTTTTTTTCAAAAAAAAAAGTATTATTTTTCAAAGTTGAAGTGTTTGGCCAAGCTTGTAGAAAAAAAAATGCTTTTGAAAAGAAGCAGTAGTTTGGAGAAACGAAAAAATGTAATTTCTCTCCAAAACACTTTTTGAAAAGTTTTTGTAAGAAAAATACACTTAAAACAGTTTTTTTAAAAACTTGGTCAAACATCAATTGATACTTAAAAATATTTTTCAAATAAATTAGCCAAATATAAACAGTTTCTTATCAAAAATACTTTTAAAAAAATACTTTTGAAGAAAAAGCACGTGTCAAAATAATCTGATTTTTGTACCTAGCCAAACGTGCTATAATTTGATAAGACAGTTTTGTCAGATTTGCGCGTTAGAAATAGCTCTTGTTCATTATGCTAATCCAACATAGCATAGATAGCAAACTTAGGTGGCAAAAAGTTCTGGAAAACATATCATTAGAATATTTTACTAGAATTGCTGCATGGCTGTTTTATCAGATTAATTGGAAGAAATATAATTTATTCATTCATTAGGCACTTAGCTGGATAATCCAAGACAAAGTCTTTTGTGTACGAATTAGTCAAGCAAGACAGAGAAGAATACCTTATTATACTTTATACCACGTGACAGAGAGGATATTTAAATGGTCTAATTAAAGTGTACAAAACAAAAGTACCTAAAATTGTCATTTATGTTATAAGAAAAATTAAATTATGGTGGATGTCTACTCTTCCTCTATGATCTTTTCAAATATTTAATGACATATTTCTATGCTTAATGACATATTTTTCTTCACTTTTCATGCTTATATAAAGGCCTTGTAATAGATAGGAAAATACATACAATTGAAGAAGAAAATCTCTTTCTTCTCTCTATCTCCATTTCTTTTTCATGTTTTACTAAATTGCTTTTATTTCATAACAACATGTCTTGTTCATGTTTTACTAAGTTGCTTTTATTTTATAACACATTATCAGCACGAATTGCTCATTTTATGATCTTCTACGTCAAGACTATGTAAATTATAAGTAGATAATGAGATCAAGTACAATGAAAAATGTCTTGGATAATAATACAAAGATAAGTTTTACATTCATCTAAACTCATTCATACTTTCATATCTTTGCATTAACTTTATGTACAGTATTTAGTAAAAATATTTTTTTCAATTGTATCTAGTGAAATAAAGAACTGGGAAGGTATGTCTTTATTTGCTACATCTCTTATAGGACAAATATAATATTCCAACGTATATATATGTTCTGACCTTTTACATACTATGATAGATAATTATTAAGGTAATTTAGTAATAATATTTTTACCATAACATGATGTATTTCATTGAAAGCAAAATTGGCATATATCCTAACTAGCATTTTTGTTGCAGAGGAACTGTTTTAAGATTGAAATAGTTATATATGTCTTCTTGAAAGTTAATTTACTTATGCCTATAATTATGAAGTAATAATATTTTAAAGGCTCGAGTGCGAGTCCTAGTGAATTTTGGCCTATTATGCCAAAGATTGAGGGTAAGACGATGGGTTCAAGTCCCAACGCACTATGTTGATGAAAAGACGTTGGATTCAAGTTCCAACGCATTATGGCCTAGCATGTCTTTATATGGGTAAGGCATTGGGTTTGAGTTCTAATACACCATATGGATAATAATAATAACTAAAAAAAATAATGTAATTTTCATGAAAAAAACATGAAGTTTGTCCCACTTGATTTGCTCTATTCTTGAAGTAAATGTGATAGCAGTGCATGATAAGTCTAAATAAAGACAAGTGATTGACCAATGAATGTGGGCGTGCGAAAGGCCAAATTAATAATAGTTATCACTATGGTAATTATAAAAGGGAGAAATTCTTTAAAGAGAATGTGACTTGTGATAAACATTGAGATTGCATACTCATTCCTGAAAGTGAATGTGAAAATATATATATGATAAAGATTATGCATAATAATGTACTTGTGCATAGTTGGATAAATACTACAACTCACCTCTAAGGGAGGTTTGAGACAAAGAAAGATAATGAATATTATTGTGTAGTTACATGAATATATAATTGGTCGCATGCATGTGATACGCCAAAAATATTTTGTCATGCCTTATGAAAGTTATTAAAAGCAAAATTAAAGCAAGAAATTATTTTGCTTGTGATGATTTTGAACATGACAATTATTATGATATGATTCTCTTTGTGTCACGACCCAAAACTAACCCCTGTCGTGATGGCGTCTATCGTGGAACTAGGCAAGCCGACTCATTTCCAAAACAAACCAATATTTTTATTTTTAAGATAATTCCAAGGTTATTTAACATAAAACCTCCATTTAAAGAGTTCAAATCAAAGAAAAATAGAAGTGCGGAAAAGAAAAGCCCGACATCGGGGTGTCACTAGTCATGAGCATCTACTACAATCTTTCTTTCAATATCAAGGCTAACTCAGCCTGGAAAATAGCTAAATATAAGTAGAGGAAGATAAGAGGGAGAAGAGCAGGGCTGCGATCGCCAGGCAGCTACCTTGCTATCCTCGGGAAAATCTGCAACCAGAATGCTCAATAACCGCTACCGTATCCAACTACACCTGGATCTGCACACAAGGTGCAGGGAGTAACGTGAGTATGCCAACTCATTAAGTAACAACAATAAATAAAGATTGAGCAGTAGTGACGAGCAATAAAGCATATAACGTTCATATCAGAAAATCTCAGTAAAATACCACATGCTCTTAAAAATCAGGATTTGAATCAAACATCTCGTTTAAACCCAGTTCCAGTAAAAATCATTTTAAAGATATTTTTCCAACAGTTTTTCAAACAAAGGCTCAATGCAAAGGTGAGAAAAAATGATGAAATCATAAACAGCCCCTCGGGAAAAACATCACTCATATACAGCCCCTCGGGCAAACCTCACAGTCACTCGTGCCACTCGGGTATACCTCACAATCACTCTTGCCACTCGGGCATACCTCACAATCACTCTTGCCACTCGGGCATACCTCACAATCACTCATGCCTCCCAGTCACTCAGCACTCGGCACTTGGCACTCGCACTCAGTAGGTACTTGCGCTCACTGGGGGGTGTGTACGGACTCCGGAGGGGCTCATTCAGCCCAAGCGCTATAATCTGCACGGACAACTCACGTGCGATAATAATAAAGTATGATGCATGCGGGCAGCCCCGATCTACACTCATCCTCACAAATCAGGCCCTCGACCTCACTCAATCATAAAGTAAGCTGCAGGCGGGCAGCCCTGATCCACACTCATCCTCACAAATCAAGCCACTCGGGCATTTCAGTAAAACAGAGCATTCGGCCCAAAATATTTATATGCATCAAAATAGAGTCATAAAACTGAGTTATGCGGTAAACAAGTATAAACATGACTGAGTATAGATTTTTATTCAAAAACAGTGAGAGGATGGTAAGAAACAGCCCCTAAGGGTCCAAACAGCATTGGCACAAGGCCCAAACATGGCATTCAGCCCAATTTACAGAAATTCTTTCTAAAATATATAAGTATCAAATGGTTTCAACAAAGTATGCAACTTTACAGTTGCTACGGGACGGACCAAGTCACAAATTTCCAACAGTGCACGCCCACATGCTCGTCACCTAGTATGTGCGTCACTTCAAAATAGTAGAATGATACGAAATCCGGGGTTTCATACCCTCAGGACTAGATTTACAAGCGTTACTTACCTCAAATCGGTCAAATCTCTACCCCGCAATGCTCTTGCCTCTGGACTCGGCCTCCAAATGCTCAAAATCTATTCACAATCAGTATAATATCATCAATATACGCTAATGGAATGAATTCCACAAGAAAAGCTTCAAGATTAGACCAAAACCCGAAATTGGCTCAAAAATCGCTTGTGGGGCCCACGTCTTGAAATCCGACAAAATTTACAAAACTAGAAAGCTCATTCACTCACGAGTCTAACCATACCAAATTCATCAAAAACCGACGTCGTTTGGTCCTTCAAATCCTTAAATTACTTTTCCAGAATTTTCAAGCCCTAACCCCTCATTTTCACTAATTACCATGATTAAACAATGAAAAATTACCATATATACAAGTATTAGGGCTCAAGTAACTTACCTCAACGAAACCCCCTTGATTCCCTCTTCAAATCTCTCCCAAAAGCTCCAAAAACCGAATAGAAATGGTGGAAATGAACCAAATTCGCGAAAGGTTCTATTTATGGTTTCTGCCCAGGTTTTTCGCACCTGCGGCCATTTTCTCGCACCCGCGCGACCGCACCTGCGGACTCCTTCCTCGCACCTGCGGACTCGCATTTGCGGTCCCAGGTGCGCATCTGCGAAACCGGTCCAAACTCCTCCTCTCCGCATCTGCGCTCAAGGCTTCGCACCTGCGGGCTCGCAGATGCGGCCAATTCTTCGCACCTGCGTTCCCAGCCTTGGCCCAGCATTGCCCGCACATGCGCACTCCCCACACACACCAGCGGCCTCGCATCTGTGTCCCTTTCTTCCGCAGGTGCGGAAATAGCAGAAGCAGCAACTCCAGCTGCAATTTCCAACTTCAACAAATCCGTTAACCACCCGGAATCAACCCGAGGCCCTCGGGACCTCAACCAAAAATACCAACAAGTCATATATCAACATACAAACTTAGTCGAACCTTCGAATCACTCAAAACAATATCCAAACACCAAATTACCCTCGGATTCAAGCCTAAGAACTTCTAAATTTCTAAATTCGGCAACCGATGCCAAAACCAACCAAACCACGTCCGAATGACCTCAAAATTTGCACACACGTCACAAATGACACTACGAACCTACTCCAACTTCCAGAATTCCATTCCGACCCCGATATCAAAAAGTCAATCCCACAGTCAAACTTCTCAAAAATAAAACTTTCGGTATTTCAAGCTTAATTCCTCTACGGACTTCCAAATAATATTCCGGATACTCTCCTAAGCCCACAATCACCATACAGAGCTATTGGATTCATCAAAATTCAAATCCGAGGTCGTTTACACATAGGTCCATATCCGGTCCACTTTTCTAACTTAAAATTTTCAATTGTGAGACTAAGTGTCTAATTTCACTCCGAGTTCCTTCCGGACCCGAGCCAAAAAATATGATATAACATAATATAGTTGAATAACACAAAAAGAAGTAGAAATAGGGAAAATGGGGTTATAATTCTCGAAACGACCGGCCGGGTCGTTACACTTTGTGAAGGAGACATTCATTATATGGATGGTGCGACAAAAGATCTTATAGTACAAAAGCAGTTAAGAGCTCTGAAAGAACTAATTTGTTACTACCCGGATGAATAAAATTGTTCATGACATTAATATTGTAGTACGTCTCAAAAGAAATATTTTGATTTGCAAATATATTAGCCAAAGTGGTTGGCATATTGAGACTATAAATGAAAAGAAGATTGAATATCTTTATATTACTATAATCATACCGGGTAAATATGAAAGGTTACCTGACTTTTCTTCTATTTGTACTACACAAGTATAAGCATGATGATGCAATCACAAGCCACAAGTAAACTAGAGGTTTACTGAAATAAATATTAGTTGGCATGATCGGTTGACCATCTCGTTTCAATTATGATGCGAAAAAAATTAATTGAGAATTACATTGGTATATATTGAAGAAATATAAGATTCTTCAAGAATTCTCTTGTGTTGCTTATTCTCATGATATACCAGTTAAGGTTGGGATTGAATCTCTTGATTTCTGGAACGAATAAAAGGTGATAAATATATGGGCCCAGTCACCTTCCATGTGGACCGTTTACTATTATATGATTTTAATAGATGTATCTATTCTATGGTCACATGTGCATTTATTATCAACTTGTAGTTTGGATTTTGCAAGATTGATTGCTCAAATTATTAGAGCACAGTTCCACAATATAAATTATGATAATTTATCTTGATAATACTGGTTTAAATCCAAGTTGGTTTAGCAAAAATTGTATGCCTCCAATTATATCTAAACCATTGATTATGAGAACAAAATTGCCAAAATAAAATTTGGTATGTGATGTATTATTTAATATACAACAGCACTTGTACGCATCTAGCCAAGTTATGATAAGTTCTCCCTATCACAATCGGTTCAGGGTCAGGAACCAAATAATTTTCATCTAGAAATATGAATGTGCTATATGATTTAATTGCTCCACCACAATGCACAAAGATGGATCCCCAAATAAGGATAGGGATATGTGTTGGTGATCCCAACAATAGGGAGAGAAAATGGGCATCTAAAAAAGTAATGCATGTAATGAATTATTATGAGTACATCGAGATCCTCGTACGAGAAAATGTGAACTTGAAGTTCAAGTGATAATTCATTTGCAAATTATTGTCAGGTGTATTTGCTGACCCAAAGCTAAATGTCATATTCAGCTGCTAATGCTCCAAATAAAATAAAGTTCATAATGAATAGAGTCCATGGCATGTATAAAGCATAATAGACTAATCGGTTCCAAAGATAAAACTCCTTGAAGAAGGAGATGAGCAAATTTTCAAGATGGTCATAATAAGGAGGCAAGTGCTCTAGAAGAGCACCACGACATAACACTTCATAAGACCTCATGGGAGAGGCTCAGGTACCTGAAAATAATAAGATAAAGAGATCTCAATAAGTTATGTCTTTATTGGGTAATAGTAGAACCGATATAAAATGATCATCGGCGATATTGTTAATATAATGTAGCGCTCAATATTATTAATATTGACGAGGATCTTGAGCTCAAATCTGCCATAAAATTTGGACAGATAAATGATTGGCCAAATGAAAAATACGCAATGAAAATTGATTTCACATGAAAAATATGAAGTTGGACTGATAGTCCCAACACCTGAAAGTATAAAGTCAGTGGAGGTATAAATGTGTTCTTGTGTGAAAAAAAAAGTTCAAGTCGATAGACATAAAGACGACTTGTGTCACAAGAAGATTTGTAAATATCCTGGCATTGATTATATAGAGACATGTTCTCCTGTGGTGGATATCGCCATTTCAGGTTTTAATCTGGCAATACAAGAAAAACGTGATATGCGTATAATGGAAATCATTGAAGGATTTAAATTGTTTTGAAGCATATTAAGGTTTTCAAGAAATTTATTAAATAAAGCTTCAAAAATCCTTATATGGATTGAAACAATCAGGGCGCATGTGGTATAATCGCCTGAGTGAGTACCTGTTGAAAGAAGGGTACAAGAATGATTTAATTTGTTCTTGTGTCTTTATAAAAAGATCTGGATCTAAATTTGTTATAATCACCGTGTATGTTGATGATTTAAATATCATTGGAACTCCTAGGGAGCTTCCTAAAGCAGTAGAGCTTCCTAAAGTAGTAGACTATTTAAAGAAAGAGTTTGAAATGAAAGATCTTGGAAAGACAAAATTTTGTCTTGGTCTACAAATTGAGTATATAAAAGATGGAATTTTTGTCCATCAATCAGCATACACTAAAATGATTTTAAAGCTATTTTATATGGATAAAGCACATCCATTCCGACCTTATGAAAATAATGAAGAGCTTCTTGGTCCCGACGTACCATATCATAGTGCAATTGGTGCACTAATGTATCTTTCTAAAATTACAAGGTCTGACATAACATTTTCAGTTAATGTCATAACAAGATATAGCTCTACTCCTATAAGGAGACATTAGAATGGAATCAAACACATATTGCGGTATCTAAAAGAGACTACCGATATAGGATTATTTTATGGCAATGATTGCAGTCCTGATCTTGTTGGTTATGCCGATGTTGGGTATGTATATGACCCACAAAAGGTTCGATCTCAAACAGGCTATGTGTTTACATACGGAGGCACTGTCATATCTTGGCGATCGATTAAGCAATCAATCGTGGCTACTTCATCTAATCATGCTGAGATAATTACTATTCATGAAGCAAGTCGAGAATGTGTATGGTTGAGGTCTATAATACACCTTATTTGAGACAAATGTGGTTTAAAGTGTGACAAACTACCCACAATTTTGTATGAAGACAATGCAGCATGCATAGCCCAGTTGAAGGGAGGATTCATAAAAGGGGATATGACAAAACACATTTCACCAAAGTTATTTTTCACGCATGATCTTCAAAAGAATGGTGATATCAATGTGCAACAGATCCGTTTAAGTGATAATATGGCTGATTTGTTCACCAAATCTCTACCGATGTCAACCTTCAAGAAACTAGTATACAAGATTGGGATGCGAAGGCTCAAGGATGTAAATTTATGCTCTCATCAGAGGGAGTTAATACGCATTGTACTCTTTTTTCCTTACAAGGTTTTGTTCCACTGGGTTTTTCTTGCAAGGTTTTTAACGAGGCAACCAAAAGACATATTTATAAATATGTGTTCTCTTTTTCCTTCACTAGAATTTTTTTTTCCCATAGGGTTTTTTCCTAATAAGGGTTTAAAGAGGCACATTATCTATGGACATCCAAGGGGGAGTGTTATAAGAAAAATTAAATTATGGTGGATGTCTACTCTTCCTTCATAATCTTCTCAAATGCTTAATGACAAATTCAATGACATATTTTTATACTTAATGACATATTCAATGACATATTTTTCTTCACTTTTCATGCCTATAGAAAGGCCTTGTAATAGATAGGAAAATACACACAATTGAAGAAGAAAATCTCTTTCTTCTCTCTATCTCCATTTTTTGTTCATGTTTTACTAAATTGCTTTTATTTCATAACATGTCTTTTCATGTTTTACTAAGTTGCTTTTATTTTAGAATAGTTTAAACTTGTTATCTAACTATTTTCATCAGAAACTTGTTTTGCAGGTATATGTGTTTACCCTCAAAATCGAATAGAGTTAAATTTGTGTATGGTTCTAAGGACACGTGATATAACTTGATACGAATTGTAGAGTGAAATGTAAATATCTCTATATTTGGCAAATGGAATGAAATATAAGGCAGAGAAAAAGGAATATATTCATGAACAAGGCAACGTAAAAAATCCCCTTCAATGTGTTATCTATAATAATAAAAATATATAGTGGAGGACCCACGATGAATTGTCTTTTCCTCGATTTCCACCAAGATTCTCTCCCATAATGCGGTTGCAACGGCTCTTGTCTGCGAGCTCGATACTGGCTCGAGCATATTGGATCGAGCCCACGGCCTTGGTTCGAGCTCGATTCTGACTTGGGGTCTCGATATTCGGGGTGAGTGTTAGTCGATCTATGCATATTCGATAATCTCCATTTTTCCTCGCAGTTCAATTTGGATATGAGCTCGATAAAGATACCGAGCTTGTCATTGATCGGTCTTAGAGCTCGAAGCTTGACGCCCTTACTTCGGACCTCGACCGAGCTTGTCATACAGATACCCTTTGATCGAAACATTATCGTCTCGACCAGTCCGTACGACTGACTCAATCGATTTTGACCGTAAATAGATAGTCCCCTCGTTTCTTGGAAAAGGATGTGGCGAGAAACGATATGATTTCCCAACAGCTCGATCAGATATATGCTGACATTTACATTGATCCCGACCATGACGTATGTGATAGCTGTCCCATCGGTTCGATTTTACGAAAGCATTAAATGTGTGTCAGACGGTGGTCGTCCACCTCTGATATCGAACCGTCATTTCTTCAATCTATAAATAGCCTTTCCTTCCACCATTCATTACTTTTACGTCTTCAATCTTCCAAATTTTCTAAGCTCCTTTTCGTCTTTTCTGAGTTTTCTGCATGCAAATCTGTGAGTTTTACTGCAAACTCTTTCTCAAAACACCAAATACTCTCGTTCTTTGTTCACGGAATTTTAAATGGCAAAAACATCTAAAACTGTTCCGCAAAAAGAGACTGTTTCTTCATCTCGACCTGCTGGTGGCAAGGGTGTGGAAGAGCCCCGCCCTGAGAAATTCATTCCGGTAGGATGTTCGACTGTAGGTGATTTTAAAATTGAAAAGCCTTCTCTGATACCGGGTCGGTGTGAGCCGATGTCGAGGTACCAATGTTCAATTACCGAAAAAGTTCTCGATAAAGTCATACAAGAATGCAACTAGGATAATGAACCCGTAGTAATCCCATCGCCTGATGAATCAATTACTACCCACGTCGAAGGGTTCTTAAGTGTTTACACTTATCCTTTTACGTTGGGACCTCTAGACCCTGTCATCGTTGCCTTTTGTAAGAGGTACGATGTGACCCTCAGCCAAATCCACCCTTCCTTTTGGAGGATAGTGATTCTTCTTCGATTTTTCTCGAGCAAGGTCGAGGGGCGTATCTTCACCCTCGATCATCCTATGCGCCTTTACAGTCCCCAACTTTATCAAGGAGGGTTGATCAAGCTTGCTCTCCGAGCAACCAAAGTGCCATTCTCGAGCATAGACGAGACTCGGGAACGGGGTTGGACGGGCCTTTTGTGCCATCCCTACCGATGACTTGCCATTTCCCGAGAAATGGAATATGAGCTGTGAGTAAACCTTTCTCTTTGCCTGTTTTGATTTTGTGATTGCCTTTTATTTTGTTGATCCATTTTTCTTTTCTTAACACAGTCGTAGCTCGAATACCGGAACCGATCCCGAATCTTAAACAATGGGTTGAAAGTCTGGTGTTGCAGAGACCGTACTCCGAGCGTGCTTGGGTCCATTTATCAAAGGGTCGATGAGAGGCCCGCAGTCATGATAAATCTTTTTGTCGATTTGTCTCTTCATCGGTTTGTATGGTAAATCTCATTTTTTCCCTTTTGTAGGACTCAGGAAAGATGTATTCATGAGGCCCCCATCTGGTGGCGAAGAAGTTCTTGCCCTGAAGAATATAAAATAAAGGAAGAGAAAAGATGTATCGGGCTCCCCGAGCTCGAAAAAGAAGAAACAGGCTAAGAGATCTCGAAAGCCGAAGGGGGGTTCTGGTGTTATGTCTTCGGAAGTGGCCCGCCATTTAAGGGAAGATACCGAAGAAGGAGAGGAGAATTTAGCCTGCGTATGGGCTAATGTTGTGATTCAACAGTCTTCTAATTTGGTGGAAGCAAATCAAGGAACCTTGGCCATAATCCCAAAACAAGAAGAAGCCGAGATTATCCCTTCTCGAGCTAAGATGATTGAAAGGGATATCGAGGGTAGATCTTCTTGGGAAGTAGAAGATATTTCAAAGGATGAGTTCGGGATAGTTGACATTGGCGGATCCCCTCAGATTTCGGATTCCATGTTTCAAGAGGCGTCATGTTGGAGGATCGGTCCTATGAGGGTATTCAGGAGTCGGCTGATATCCATGGTTTTATAGAGGGGCTTGAGTCAGGTGCCTCGGAGGATGTTACCGGTTTTGGTGGAATGTCGGTACCCAAAAAAGCATTGTGGTCGGGCTCTACCGAGCCTTCATCGATTCATAAACTGGTGGACCGATTTCTGGCCCCGAGTATCGATCCCGACCGAAGGCGGAAGATAGTGCTCTCCGTACCTGCGGATACCCGAATTTTTTATTCCCCTGTGGGGATTTCCAGTTACCTTCGGTCCTTGGTTACCGAAGAAGATCAATCAATGATGAATGCGGTGGGGCCCGCCTGTCTCTTCAACTAGGCCCAGCATGCTTTGAATCGGGTAACTCTAATGGCATTTTTGCCACTTCTTTTACATATAGAGTTGTAGGTAATTCTAATATTTCTCCTTTTGTTTGCAGGCTTCGCTGTTGCATCACGAGGCCTTTCTTCGAATCCTGGAGGAGCATGATGCTGAGGTTCGGAGCCTCACTGAGAAGAGTGACTCGTACAAGCTCCTTAGTGAAAAACTTCGAGTAGATTTGACAGTGGCTTGGGAAGAGCATGAGGAGATGGCTGAGCAGGTATTCCGAATATTCCATGATAGTGAAGATGAAAAATATATAACCACTAACGATCCGATTCTGCAGGTTCGACAGAGGATCGAGCAGATTGGACGGCTTAACTCACAGGTAGATGCGCTACTGGCCGAGGCAGAAGAATTTAAAAAGTGTATGGATATCCTTGCCTCGAAAAAGGATGTCGTTCAAGCTCAGTTGGAGTTGTCTGAGGCCCAGCTTCGATCTGCGAAAGAAAATGCTTCGGGGCTGATCGAAAAGATGAAAGAGCTTCAGCATCGGTTGGATTTGGCCACTTAAGGTAAAGCAGATTTGGCTAAAGTACTTGAAGTGGCCAGATCTGAGATTATCGAGGCCAATAAAAGAGCTGATGCCAAAGTGGCCCAGTTCATGATTGATGTCGAGGTTAACCAATCCAAAGCTGAGACCATGGTCGAACATGCAAAATGGCAAGCTCGGAGAGAAGCTCTCGAGGTAGTCAGAGCTCAGGGCTTCGATGTTGGGGCCGAGATTGAAGTCGCCAGGGCGGAGGAGAATAAAGCTCAGAGGTTGGCCTTTCCTGAGGAGGACTCCTATGACTCGGGGGAGTCTGAAGATGAGGACGATGCCGAGAATACGACCTCCGATGAAGATTGAGTCATTTAGGGCCTTAGGTCGTTTGCTGCGTTCTTTTGATACCGCTTTCGATTTTTGTATAAAGAGCTTCCTTTTGGCAGAGTAGCCGTCTCTGTACAAAAATATTGTAAATATAAATCTTTCTTCCTTTTGAAGCAAAAATAGCCTTTTATGCTAAATAGATAGTTTGAATTTTAATCTCCGTTGCCTTCAGGCCTTGTGGGTAGTCCCCTTTGCTTTATCGGTCTCGAACATCCTTCAGCCTTAAATAGTCAAGTGTTCGTTTGAATTCAAAGAAATGAGTAATTTTACTCGAAGTAATGTAGCCCGTAGGCGTAATGGTCGAGTGAGTGCTTGCTCGAACTCGAAATAAAAGTAGCTCGTAGGCTTAGTAGTCGAGTGAATGATTCGAACTCGATGTAATGTAGCCCGTAGGTGTAATGGTCGAGTGAGCGCTTGATCGAACTCGAAATAAAAGTAGCTCGTAGGCTTAGTAGTCGAGTGAATGATTCGAACTCGATATAATGTAGCCCGTAGGCGTAATGGTCGAGTGAGTGCTTGCTCGAACTCGAAATAAAAATAGCCCGTAGGCTTAGTAGTCGAGTGAATGATTCGAACTCGATGTAATGTAGCCCGTAGGCATAATTGTCGAGTGAGTGTTTTCTCGAACTCGAAATAAAATTAGCCCGTAGGCTTTGTAATCAAGTGAATGATTCGAAGTCGATGTAATGTAGCCTGTAGGTATAGTAGTCGGGTGAATGATTCGAACTCGATGTAATGTAGCCCGTAGGCATAATGGTCGAGTGAGTGCTTGCTCGAACTCGAAATAAAAGTACCCCGTAGGCTTAGTAGTCGAGTGAATGATTCGAACTCGATGTAATGTAGCCCGTTGGCATAATGGTCGAGTGAGTGCTTGCTCAAACTCGAAATAAAAGTAGCTCGTAGGCTTAGTAGTCAAGTGAATGATTCAAACTCGATGTAATGTAGCCCGTAGGCGTAGTAGTCGAGTGAATGATTCAAACTCGATGTAATGTAGCCCGTAGGCATAATGGTCGAGTGAGTGCTTGCTTGACCTCAAAATAAAAGTTGCCCGTAGGCTTAGTAGTCGAGTAAATGATTCAAACTCGATGTAATGTAGCCCGTAGGCGTAGTAGTCGAGTGAATGATTCGTACTCGATGTAATGTAGCCTGTAGGCGTAATGGTCGAGTGAGTGCTTGCTCAAACTCGAAATAAAAGTAGCCCATAGGCTTAGTAGTCGAGTGAATGATTCGAACTCGATGTAATGTAGCCCGTAGGCGTAATGGTCGAGTGAGTGCTTGCTCGAACTCGAAATAAAAGTAGCCCGTAGGCTTAGTAGTCGAGTGAATGATTCGAACTCGATGTAATGTAGCCCGTTGGCATAATGGTCGAGTGAGTGCTTGCTCAAAATCGAAATAAAAGTAGCTCGTAGGCTTAGTAGTCAAGTGAATGATTCAAACTCGATGTAATGTAGCCCGTAGGCGTAGTAGTCGAGTGAATGATTCAAACTCGATGTAATGTAGCTCGTAGGCATAATGGTCGAGTGAGTGCTTGCTTGAACTCGAAATAAAAGTAGCCTGTAGGCTTAGTAGTCGAGTAAATGATTCAAACTCGATGTAATGTAGCCTGTAGGCGTAGTAGTCGAGTGAATGATTCGAACTCGATGTAATGTAGCCTGTAGGCATAATGGTCGAGTGAGTGCTTGCTCAAACACGAAATAAAAGTAGCTCGTAGGCTTAGTAGTCGAGTGAATGATTCGAACTTGATGTAATGTAGCCCGTAGGCATAATGGTCGAGTGAGTTCTTGCTCAAACTCGAAATAAAAGTAGCCTGTAGGCTTAGTAGTCGAGTGAATGATTCGAACTTGATGTAATATAGCCCGTAGGCGTAGTAGTCGAGTGAATGATTCGAACTCGATGTAATGTAGCCCGTAGGCATAATGGTCGAGTGAGTGCTTGCACGAACTCAAAATAAAAGTAGCTCGTAGGCTTAGTAGTCGAGTGAATGATTCGAACTAGATGTAATGTAGCCCGTATGCATAATGGTCGAGTGAGTGCTTGCTCGAACTCAAAATAAAAGTAGCTCGTAGGCTTAGTAGTCAAGTGAATAATTCGAACTCGATGTAATGTAGCCCGTAGGCGTAATGGTCGAGTGAGTGCTTGCTCGAACTCGAAAAAGTAGCCCGTAGGCTTAGTAGTTGAGTGAATGATTCGAACTCGATGTAATGTAGCCTGTAGGTGTAATTGTTGAGTGAGTGCTTGCTCGAACTCGAAATAAAAGTAGCTTGTAGGCTTAGTAGTCAAATGAATGATTCGAACTAGATGTAATATAGCCCGTAGGCGTAATGGTCGAGTGAGTGCTTGCTCGAACTCGAAAAAGTAGCCCGTAGGCTTAGTAGTCGAGTGAATGATTCAAACTCGATATAATGTAGCCCGTAGGCATAATGGTCGAGTGAGTGCTTACTCGAACTCGAAATAAAAGTAGCCCGTAGGCTTAGTGATTGAGTGAGTGCTTGCTCGAACTCGATCCTGTTTGCACAATAAATCTTGAACATAGGATATCGGTAAAGAAGAGGGCTTTCTTTGCAAGTCATTATACATGTGTTCATGATTTGCGTCAGGGCTCGGGCCAACTACATAAGCATGGTTTGTTTTGACCATTTGGCTCTTACAACGTTTCCTGTCGAGACACTGTTTGTCATGAAATAACAAAGTAACTTCCTTTGCACCGAACTTGATAATCATCACAGATACGTTCAATGATAAAGCCCCCCAGTATACGAGGTTGATTTTAAAGAGGCCTCGGATACTCAACAGTTGTATCGTTTTAGGCGTTACACGTTCCAATTGCTTTGTAGTTGATTGCCATTTTATCAGACCGGGTTTGGAGAATTTCCGCTCTATGGCCGGTATCGATCTCTGGTCGACCTTTTCTTGGTAGTTCTTTTAGTAATGGACCTAGAAATCAACTGGTCATCTTCGACTCTTATTTTTGATTAATATCGATTGTGCACATCGGTCCAAGTAATAGCTGGGTACTCGATCAGATTTTGCTTCAGCCGCCGCGAAGCCATCGAGCTCCGCTCGTTTAGACCTTGAGTGAAAGCTTGAACAGCCCAATCGTCTGTGACTGGTGATAGATCCATTCGTTCCTTTTGAAAACGAGATACAAACTCCCTTAGCATCTCGTTATCCTTTTAAATTACCTTGAACAAGTCCGGCTTTCTGGTTTCGACCTTTGTGGCTCCGGCATGTACTTTTACGTAGCAATCTGCAAGCATAGCAAAAGAATCAATAGAGTTAGATGGTAAATTATGATACCATACAATTGCCCCATTTGACAGGGTTTCATCGAATTTTTTCAATAATATATATTCGATCTCATCATCTTCCAAATCATTGCCCTTAATGGAACACGTGTAAGAAGTGACGTACTCGTTGGGGTCGGTCGTTCCGTTATATTTGGGTATTTCGAGCATACGGAATTTTTTGGAGATTGGTTTTGGGGCCGCGCTCGAGTGAAAAGGTTTTTGCATGAATTTTTTGGAATCCAATCCTTTTATCATTGGTAGAGCTCCCGGGATTTGATCGACGCTAGAGTTATAAGTTTCTACTTTTTTATCATTGGCTTCGACTCGCTTTGTGAGTTCCTCGATCAATTTAGCAATTTCGGGAGTTGTCCCCAATTCTTACTCGTTTGACTTCACTATGGTTGGCTCCGTTCTGTGGGTGATTTCTCGAAGCGGATTAGGCTCCGGCCTGCTTTGTACCTGAGTTTGGCTCTGGAACTGAGCTATTGCTATTTGCTGGGCTTGTAACATTTCGAAAATCATGCGCAAGCTAACGTCGTTTTCCTCGACGTTATGGGTATCTCGAGCTGCAGATCGAGTGCCACCATGAATGCTATTTTTAGGTTCACATGTAGGTTCGCCTTAATAGCTACATGAGAATTGATATCTATCGGCGCTCCGATTCAAGCTCCAACGGCGTTTACAAGTGGTCTTTCGGTACTGGGTATCAAGTTATTGTTCTCATCTTGAAGACCGGCTTCTTTGTTGATTGGTGAAGCCATTTGATTGGTAGTTAGTCGTTGTTAATCTGAAATCCAAGATATTTTCGGAAACAAGCACAAAATACAATGGCGTATTTTTTCAGATTCGTATCAAATAACCACTGTTATCCTTAGCCCCACGGTGGGCGCCAAATTGTTTACCCTCAAAATCGGATAGAATTAAATTTGTGTATGGTTCTAAGGACATGTGATATAACTTGATACGAATTGTAGAGTGAAATATAAATATCTCTATATTTGGCAAATGGAATGAAATATAAGGCAAAGAAAAAGTAATATATTCATGAACAAGGCAACGTAAAAAATCCCTTTCAATGTGTTAACATCCCCCTCATATATTAGGGGATCCTACTTTATCTATAATAATAAAAATATATAGTGGAGGACCCACGATGAATTATCTTTTTCTCGATTTTCGTCAAGATTCTCTCCCATAGTGCGGTTGCAATGGCTCTTGTCTGCAAGCTCGATACTGGCTCGAGCTCGGTATTGGATCGAGCCCTCGACCTTGGTTGGAGCTCGATTCTGAATTGGGGTCTCGATATTCGGGGTGAGTGTTGGTCGGTCTATGCATCTTTGATAATCTCTGCTTTGCCTCGTAGTTCGATTTGGATATGAGCTCGATAACGATACCGAGCTTGTCATTGATCGGTCTTAGAGCTCGACGCCCTTACTTCGGACCTCGATCGAGATTGTCATGCAGATACCCTTTGATCGAAACATTATCGTCTCAATCAGTCTGTACGACTGACTCAATCGGTTTTGACTGTACACAATATGATCTCATGTTACTAATTGTAACAAAATTTATATCCAAAAGTAATAAAATTTTAATCGCAAAAAAATTCTTGTGTAATACAGTTATCTGATTATAGAATAAAATTAAAAGTACCAAAAGTGATACTTTCCGTTCAAAAGTGATATTAAAAGTTGGTCTAAAGCAGTGGCGAAGCATCTCACAGGAAGGTTGCGGGAAAAATATCATGTAAAGTTAGATAAAAAAATAAATAATATGTAAATATATTATGTATTGACTCTCCTTAATTTTCTGATATATTTACTTTTATATATTTTGACACCCTTTAATAAAAAATTTGGCTCTGCCACTGATCTAAAGACATTTAACCTGGTATCTTCTATATTAGATATTAGTATTCTATTAGCAAAAGAGGAAAGATATTAGTATTCCATGTCCTAAGAGAAAGTACTTCACTGGCTTAAGAAGGGATAAATTTTAAGGAAAACTCAAAAGGTTCGATACGTAGAGTAATTAATAAACATGGACTACAGGACCAAGCAACTCTCGAATCAAGATGTGGCGACACTGTTATAACTTATATTATGTCTAATTCTCTAAAGGAAATATTAATGTGAGTTTAAGTTATATACTAAAAAAAATTCTCACACCGATGATGTATACTTAAATTTTTTTTAATAATATTTTTGTCCTCTTATTCAAAGAAAGATCTGATCTTTTCTTTTTCATTTTTATGTTAGTTTAGATTTAGTGGTCAGAATGGCGTTGTTATTGCATACAGTACATTTTTTCTTTGCCTTTTACCAATAACAAAAAGACAAGTTCTTGATCTGCGTTTCTTGTTTAGCTTTTCTTTAAACAGAACGTGGTTTAGAAGGCAGAGAAGACGTCTCATGTCAATGCCATCGCTGTAAAGAGACAAGACCTCATATGCTCCCTTTCCTTCTGCCCCCATCCATCCCTCTCTTATTTATTTTTTACTGTAATTTTTCTTAGATTAATTATATCTATCTTAATCAAACTGATTGAGGACATAATTCCAATTGTTGGTATCTTTTTCTTATTGGATATGATTAATAATTCTGGATTCCTACTGTTAGTTGCTTAATAGAGTTTCCTACATCTAGGTTACTGTATACGGTCGAAATAGATTTCGCCCTTCTTACGTTCGATCGAGTTCGAGTGTTAAGAAGTCGGAATGAGATTTTGGGAGTGAGCTCTGAGGTCGGTACTAACGAACCTCGAGCCCGAAGATCGCTCGAGGAGGCGGCTCGATAATCCTATCGAGCCCGTGACCGAATCGATCCGCAAGGTACTGCTTCGAGGTCGAAAATGCGCGACTCCCATCTTGAAGGTCAAACTCGATCCAAGACCGAAGAGCCCGACCCAGTAATGAGTTCGAGCTAGTATCAAGCTCACAGACAAGAGTCGTTGCAACCACACCAAGAAAGAGAATCTTGGCGGGAATCAAGGAAGAGACAAGTCATTATGGGTCTTCCACTACATGTTTTATTTTATTATTTTTTGGTAATGACCCTCTTCTATAAAAGGGGGAATCCTTGTAAGCTAGGGGGGTTGAACATAAAAAAGATCACTTCCTCTAGATATTGATAGTAATCCTCTTGTGCTTGTTTTACTTATTCATTCTTTTTGCTTATTATTTTCGTTCTTACAGTCAACAATACACATATTTCCATTTCTCTACGCGATTTATATCAAATTGTATCGCATATCCTTAGAACCATCCACAAATCTAACGTTATTCGATTTTTCCGGTAAATAGTTTGGCGCCCACCGTGGGGCTAAGGGTAACAGTGATCGTTTGATATAAACCTAAAGTACACGCCAGTTTGTAACTTCAAATCAGCAATGGCTTCACCTATCAACCACGAAACCGGCCATCAAGATAAAACCAACAACTTGGCACCCGGGGTCGGAAGGCCACTCGATGAAGGCGTTGAGGCTCGAATGGAAGCACCCGAAATTCGAGCCGAAGTATCATTGGATGTCAATTCACAAATAGTTCTAGAGGCGAATCAGCGTTCCGAATCGGAAAGGAGCATTCATGGTGGTACTCGATCCGTAGCTCGAGACACCCATAACGTGGAGGAGATCGAAGTCAGCTTACGGATGATCTTCGAAATGTTACAAGCCCAGCAAATAGCGATAGCTCAGTTGCAGAGCCAAACTCAGGTACAAAGCAGGTCGGAGCCCAATCCGCTTCGATAAGTCACCCACAGGACGGAACCAGCCATAGAGAAACCAAATGAGCAAGAATCGGGGACTACTCCCGAAATTACTAAATTGCTCGAGGAACTCACAAAACGAGTCGAAGCCAACGATAAAAAAGTAGAAACATATAATTCCAGGGTCGACCAGATCCCGGAGGCTCCACCAATGATAAAAGGGCTAGATTCGAAAAAATTCATTCAAAAGCCTACGGGCTACTTTGACTACTACGCCTATGGGCTATATTGCATCGAGTTCGAATCATTCGCTCGACTGCCAAGCCTACGAGCTACCTTTATTTCGAGTTCGAGCGATCACTCACTCGACCATTAAGCCTACGGGCTACTTTGACTATTACGCCTGCGGGCTACATTGCATCAAGTTCGGATAATTCACTCGATTGCCAAGCCTACGGGCTACCTTTATTTCGACTTTGAGCAATCACTCACTCGACTATTAAGCCTACGGGCTACTTTAACTATTATGCCTATGGGCTACATTGCATTGAGTTCGAATCATTCACTCGACTGCTAAGCCTACAGGCTACCTTTATTTCGAGTTCGAGCAATCACTCACTCGACCATTAAGCCTACGGGCTACTTTAACTATTATGCCTACGGGCTACATTGCATCGAGTTCGAATCATTCACTCGATTTCCAAGCCTACGGGCTACCTTTATTTCGAGTTCGAGCAATCACTCACTCGACCATTAAGCCTACGGGCTACTTTGATTATTACGCCTACGGGCTACATTGCATCGAGTTCGAATCATTTGCTCGACTGCCAAGCCTACAGGCTACCTTTATTTCGAGTTCGAGCGATCACTCACTCGACCATTAAGCCTACGGGCTACTTTGACTATTACGCATGCGGGCTACATTGCATCAAGTTCGAATCATTCACTCGACTGCTAAGCCTACATGCTACCTTCATTTTGAGTTCGAGCCATCACTCGCTCAACTATTATGCCTACGGGCTACATTATTTCGAGCAAAACTACTCATTTCTTCGAATTAAAACAAACACTTGACTATTTAAGGTGAAGGACACTCGAGCCCGATAAAGCAAAGGGGACTACCCACGAGGCCCGAAGGCAACAGAGATTTAAATTCAAACTGTCTATTTAGTTTGAAAGGCCATTTCTCTTCAAAAAAGAACAAGAAAGATTTGTATTTACAAAATTTTTGTACAGAAGCGGCGAAAACGCCATCAGAAGTTATCCGATTCAAAGCATGTTGGGCCTCGTTGAAAAGACAGGAAGCCCCTCCACATTCATCACTGATTGATCTTCTCCGGTCACCAAAGACCGAAGGTAACTGGCAATTCCCAGCGGGGAAGAAAAAATTCGGGTATCCTCAATAAAGTCGGGGACTATAAAGACGCATAAGATGATCGAGCATTACATACGTCATGGTCGGGATCGATAAAAACATCAGTGTATATCTGATCGAGCTGCTGGGAAATCATCAGATAAAAACATCAGTGTATATCTAATCGAGCTGCTGGAAAATCATATCGTTTCTCGCCACATCCTTTTCCGAGAAACGATGGGACTATCTATATACGGTCGAAATAGATTTCGGTCTTCCTACGTTCGATCGAGTTTGAGTGTTAAGAAGTCGGAATGAGATTTTGGGAGTGAGCTCTGAGGTCGGTACTAACGAACCTCGAGCCCGAAGATCGCTCGAGGAGGCGGCTCGATAATCCTATCGAGCCCGTGACCGAATCGATCCGCAAGGCACTACTTCGAGGTCGGAAATGCGCGACGCCCATCTCGAAGGTCGAACTCGATCCAAGACCGAAGGGCCCGACCCAGTAACGCGTTCGAGCTAGTATCGAGCTTACAGACAAGAGCAGTTGCAACCACACCAAGAAAGAAAATCTTGGCGGGAATCAAGGAAGAGACAAGTCATTATGGGTCTTCCACTACATGTTTTATTTTATTGTTTTTTGGTAATGACCCTCTTCTATAAAAGGGGGAATCCTTGTAAGCTAGGGGGTTGAACATAAAAAAGATCACTTCCTCTAGATATTGATAGTAATCCCCTTGTGCTTGTTTTACTTATTCATTCTTTTTGCTTATTATTTTCGTTCTTACAGTCAACAATATACATATTTCTATTTCTCTACGCAATTTATATCAAATTGTATCGCATATCCTTAGAACCATCCACAAATCTAACGTTATCCGATTTTTTCGGTAAACAGTTACCTTAATGAAACTTCCTACATCTAGATTGGATTTAATATGCGTCAAGTTACAAACGAAAATGTGATACTGTAGTTCTCTTGTAATAGTATAGACTTAACCATATTTGCCATCTACTCTTAATATACATCATTTCAGGAATGAGAGTGCCACTAGTTTTAAACTCCTCTGTTTCAATTAACATGAATCTGTTTGACTGCACGGAATTTTTAAAAAAAAAAAGATTTTTGAAATTTGTAGTCTTAAACAAGTTAAAAAGGGGCCAAACTATTTGTGTGGTTATAAAAGCTTCTCATTAAGGGTAGAATTATAAGTTTAAGCTAAATAGTTTCCAAATTTAGAAAGGGATCATTCTTTTTGAAACGGCCCAAAAAGAAAATAGGTTCACGTAAATTGAAACGGAAGGAGTATTTTATAATGCCGACGGTATAAGCTGTCACGCCCCAAACTAGGGGAGGCACGACTGGCACTCGATACTGAATTCGATCGAGTTAGCCACTAAACATACTAGCTAACTAGACTGGGGGCCCAACAGATCGGGCAGCACAACATCTGAAATACTAAGCCTGGACCGTAAGGTTATGACATGAATAACAATAAGCCATATAAACATAGGTAGACAAGCCAAAATAATAAAATACTAGCTGGCCGACGAGGCCGCGACTGAAGACATACATGCCTACACACCTATATATACATGCCAAGCCTATGGGCTGGAGACTGAAAGCAGCAAAAAGAAACCCAGAATATTGTGTCCACAATAGCCTCTAAGAGTGTCATAAGCACTGTCGGGATAAGGCCCCAACTATACCCAAACTGTACAACAAAAGTAACCATCCTATGAAAGCTCCAGGAAGAGGTGGAGCTTACCAACTCACAGCTGAACCCCGAAATCCTAGCGGAGGGGTCGATCAGAGTCCTTACCTGCACCTGCACGCACGAAACAAAAATGCATTGTCCCCAGGAAATGGGACATCAGTACGAATAAAAATGTACTGGTATGTAAGGCAAAAAGTAGAATCATACATAGCTGATATAAAAAGGTAATAAAAATACCACCTGACACTGAAACTCTGATAGCCTCCATGGCCGACATCCGACCTCGTAGTAATAAAATATGCATGGTATGCTCGTGTAATCGTATGTCGTGAATACATATATATTGATGTAAAAGCATGACATACCCAACCAAATGCTAGCAATGGCGGTCTCTCCCGGTAGCTAACCGGTATCATATTGCCAACCTGTGGCCATCTGTACAATATATATAGTCTTTCGGGCAAATAGGCCCCTTACCTCCAATTATAGCTCGAAGTCCATGCATAATATGTCATGTATGATATGAACTTTGAATGCACATAATAGGCCATAACAAGAACTTAGCCAACCTTGGCTCATTGGTACTCTTATTCTCATAATCTCATAATCACCTTCGTATCACATACAAATGTCTCGTGGAACCTCATATCTTTTTTAATAAGTTTGAAAACTTAATTCGACTTTTAGAAAGATAACTTAACTCTGAATATGTTCATAAAAAGCTTAAGGTGCTTCACTTAGTCCTTATACCTGATTTCTTGATAATTAGTAAAAGAAAGTATTTCAAAAAAATCAAATGTTTTAGTAGTTTAAACATAAAAATTATATTTGAAAATTTTGAAATCGACGTGTCACTTTAGAGATTTTAAAATACACTTTAACAAGGAAGAAGGACTGATCGCAAATACTAAATGCCTTTATTTTTAAGTCACACAACCCAAAGACGAATAAGAATTCATATATATGGACATATATTTAAGAAAGCCGACAAAATGACATATATAGATGTCGAATACCCTTTTTAACCGAACGAGTGGAATATTAACCTAATAGCATCATGAAAATACTTCAGCTACGATACCAATGCCTTTCACAGAAGGTCTTTCTAGCAATAGAATAGTAAACTATCACATTTGGCATCTTAGGAATTTTTCAAAATTCGTGCTAAAAGAAAGGACGAAGCTTAGCCTTAACATACCTCTCCAATGAACGTCCGAATGACTGTAGTTCCTTCACGAAAGTTGTTCCTTACGTCCTAAGCTTCGAAACCACTATATATATGCAGCTTATACGCACATATAAACAGTTCATAAATAAGTTTAAATCGGCAGATTTGCCATATGACCCTAACTTGACGAAACGCCCGTAGAACTTTATAAAAACTATCATAAAAGAGTCCCGAGATGATTACCTTGGCATACCAAGTATAAATCCTGAAGAGCCAGTAAGAACAATAATTTCTTATCTTCCAAAAATAGCTCCAAACACAGCTAATAGAAGGGGAAAACGATTGCAAAGCGTAGAGATTGCGCTTCTAGGCACGGGGGCAAACTTTAACGATAGAAATCGTTAAAAACACACCTTAATCACTCAAGAATACCATGAAACCCTCTCTTAAGCTTTCTCACTATTTTGGGACGAAGATGAAATATTTTGGGGTCTTAAAAGTCGGATTTTCTGACTTATATCACTTATTTGACCTGACCCGGTTCGCAACCCGATTTCAGCTCGTAGACCTTCGATTTGGTAGGTTGTGGGTCCCATAACTCTTTATATATTGGGAGAAATGATCTGATACATTTGACCCAAAGTTTAGAAAATTTATTAGAGAAATTTACGATAACTTTTGCCGACCTTTATTTCGCAACTTGCTTGACTCCAAAACTTAACATGTGACCAGTGTGATATTATAATACCTCATAACACATTATTCTTAGCATATTATACACTCTTAGTCTTATCCCACAGGGTGCAAGTTAACTTAAACCTTCCGAACGCGCGGGGTGCTACCCGAGCCATTTCTTTAACCATGAACCTTTGTTTAAGGGATTCCTTTGACTTAAAGCTTTAGTTTAGTTCCTTGATATTACCACACATTTTCAGTCTTATTCTCCCAATATGCTATACCCAATCATATATACCTAATATAATCACGTCACGTTACGTATATTACGTAAGAGAAGAGAGAAACACCTGGGGTCTCACATAAGCAAAGAGCAAACCATTCCAGATTGTAGGCGAAAAAGGGTCATCTTTCTTGATGATTCAGAGTAAATTCATTGTAAGTCATCAATTTATATGCATGTAGAGTGGAACCAGAAGTCTAATGAAGTCAATAAAAATGATATTACTAAACGTAAACAGCATCACTAAAAGACAACAGAGTAAAAAAGGCAGATCGAGAACAGAGGTGCTCTATTTCTTGAAAATAGATAGAGAGACAGTCCATTCAACTACTACTACTACTGCCAAAAATAGTGAAGCCTAGTTAAAGGAGAATAGTATCTTCCTAAACCACTTGCCTAAAGAAAGTTAGCAAACTGTACTTCAATTTGGCAAGCCAACAATATGACCACCGCATTGAGCACCTTAGTTGTCGAACAATGTTATATCACTGTCATTGTCATCATTAAAGAAAATATAGCCTACATCAATTGTTCTCTGCCAGAGTCCTACTATGAAACTGATTAATAGTAGCAGCATCTGGTACACTTTCAAATACATCATTTTTCGCATAACAAACTAAACAATCACTGAAAAATTCTTCATCAAATTTTTTGCACATTTCATTCTTGATGTTTCTCACCCAAGAGAAGGATCTTTCAACACTTGGACCAGCAACGAGAAGAATCAAAGTCAACTTCAAAAGCAAATAAACAAGTGGCCATGTTAAATCCAATTTTGTTTCAACCAACGCCTTGAAAAGATCACCAAGTCCCTTCAAGTTTGAGAACCTATTGTCAGATTGTCGCATGTAAACAATGTAATCATCAAGCTTGCTACTGAGTTCTTGAAACTTGTTGTCACCAAATTCATTTGGATAATATTTTGCTAATCTCATTATCTTGTCCTTGTCATAATTAGCAAAAGAATTTACTGGACTCAGACTAGCAATACCAAGAAGTAAATCATTATTCACTGTATCAAAGCACCTGTCAAGCTCCTGCAACTGCGAATCAATAGTAGCATCAAAAACTTCCACACGCAAGTGATGTGAATATGTGACGGTAGAGACCTTGCACTTCAACCTTCTAGGTAAAACATAAAGATCGTCCATTTTAGGAATTAAAATGTCATGTTTGACACAAAATGAAGAGACGTCATCCATCAGATGTTTCCATTCACCATCTCTCATCATTTGAAATTGTCTCTTTGTCGTGCCAACAAGTTTCATCGCATTTACAATTTCTTAATCTTTTTTTTGTAAAACTATGTCCAACTCCTTTGTGATCACCAGTACTTTCAACATAAAATGCAGCATATAAATGATTGTAGATCTCCAGAAGATCTTCTGCCCATATTCTCTCAGGAGAGCGTAAACTTGCAATAACTTCTAATACATGAACAACTGATGAAAATATAGTAATGACGCTAAGCAATGCTTTAAAATGAAATTCCAAAGGAGCATCACCTAATCTTTCAAACTCATACTTCTGACTGGAGTCTCGCCAAGTCAGAACTTTACCAAAATTAAGCAATTCTTTCAATTTTTCATCTTGATTTTCTTGTGAAATAGTTTGGCGCTCAAAAGAAGCTCCTATCACATTCAGCATAAAAGTGAGTATAGCAAAAAATCGACCAACATCACATTGTCTTTTAGCAACGGTTACAAATGTGAAATGTAGTGGTTGGGAAAAGCAATGAGTGCAATTCGCCGACGGGTTATCTTGCAAAATCAATGTCTTAAGACCATTGATCTCTCTTTGCATGTTAGTATCTCCATTATAACCTTGTGCACGCATCTTAGATATACTCAATGAGTAACCCATAAGCAAAGAATCTACTTTTTCTTTCATAGATTGTGCAGATTGATCAATAACTTGAATAATACCAATGAAACGTTCCATCAGAATACCCTTTTTGTCAACATACCGCAAAATAGTTGTCACTTCTTACTCATCACAGACACCCTCCCATTTATCGACTAATAATCCAAAATAATCTCCACTTAAGTCTTCAACAATGGTTTTAATAGTTTCCTTTGCACAAGCATTCACAATGTCTTTCAGGAAACTTGGGGCAATCATGGTTCGATGCATTTCAGCATTTTCTAGTATAACTCTTCCCACATCATGAACAATGTGATGCCCGTAAAATTGCAAAAGCGCCTCAAAATTACCTTCTCTTTCCAAAAGTTTTTTCTCTTCATCGGCCAAAAATGACCATCCATGTTTTAAAATGAACCTTGCGACATCAATTGAAGTATTTAAGAGAATTAGATACTCACTTTTGGCTTTCTCAGAGTCATTATAATTAGCTAAGTTCAAAAGAGCAAAATGACTGAAATCAGTATCACTATGATCTTCTGGAGATGGTGGTAAATTTGCTAATGTAGAGCTGGAGTTAAAACTGGATGAGGCCGATCTAATCCAATTCTCGTTATATTTATCCATCTCGACAGTAACTTCCTAGAAAAATAGGAGTTCAATCATTCAGACAACTATTTCAAAGATATTCATCAATCACATTTGATAATGAATAATTCAAAGACTTATTTCAAAATATTCAAATTTAATAGTACAATTTATTATCAACAATAAACCACTAAATGAGTAATTCGTTGCTCCTAGTTGTGTATACGGCTTCTTCCTTGCCATATCTTTGGCATCATTTAAAATACTAAAACAATTCAAGTCCTTTTAGCTTTCAACCACTCTTTTCGGATTTTTCATAAAACAACAGGTAATAATTGTATGATTTTTGTACAAAAGAATAACCTGATTCACCCTAGAGTTCTACCAAGAGGGAAAAATAGGATAATATTGTTTACAAAAGTTCATGCATTCAGAGATAAAAAGAAAAATAAACTTGCAGTTGACTAAACACAACCTACCAACTCAAAGAAAAAAAATCCTCTAAAGATAGAGAAACTATAAAAAAAATACTCGACATTTTCCAGTAATTGAAAAACAGAATTACTTTACCAAGAATCGGAATGTAGACTAAACGAGCAAGCAGAATTACAGTACCAAATCGAGCTAGGTGGCTGAAGAAGTAGTACTTCTCTTTGCTGCTTCCCCACCGTTGTGGACTACTTTTGCTTGTTTCTTTGCTTTTTTTCAATTGACTAGGGTTTTATTCCATCCTCTATTCTCCCACTCTCTTTTTTCTTTCTTTTCCCCTTTTCTTACTTACTCCGTTTTTGTAAATTGTTTTGACTTGACTCTTGAGTAGTGCATCAAAACCCTTAATTGATGCGAAGTGAAATTGAAGCTGCTTCAGAAGTGATACCTTGGGCTTGCATAGTAGTACATGTAAGTTAAGTTAGTTAAATAGGCAAGGGAGTTATAGTTCAGGTTAAGTGCAAATGAGTCCCATACTAGTTTAAGTATAAGTTTGAGGTATTTACACATTAGTCCTGTTAGATATTAATTTTAATTACTTATAGTCCAATAGAGTTTGTTATGCTAGCTTGTCTTTCAGCTGATAGTGGAAGCATATACCCCTCTGTATTCAGACACTAAAATTATCAATTGAAGAATTATCATTTATTTTCTAAGTCTTCTTCTTCTTAGCTCTAGATTTTCTATTGAAACCCTAGTTGTCGCAACAGTGGTATCAGAGCAATTTTTCGACTCTGTGGATAAATATTAACGGAGATGAATGAAGTGATGAATATGCTGCAGAAGATGTCCATTGATATGTCCAGCTTCGTATCTAGACAGAACTAGCTTGAAGCTAACCAGGAATAAAGCTGTATAAATCAGGAAGAAGCTCTGAGCGAAATTAGAGAGGTACTCAACGAGGTCATTCATGGAGGCAAGAAACCTGAACGAGACAAGAATGTGAGCTGCACTGGAGAGGAGTTGTATTCTCCAAACGATAAACCCTTCGAGTTTGGTGAGTTAGCTACCCCCTCCACCGCCGGAATTAGCGATTCTATAGGGGTCAGTAGGAATGTGGTGTCAACTACTTTCCCTATTATTAATGAATCAATACAAGCATCGCGACTCCCTCAACAAGCTGGTTCTAGCCACTCTTCCTCAATACCAATTATCGACAGACTTATTGCCCCAAACAACCAATTCCAATCACCCATGAACTAACCCACACCATTTCACACCCAAAGCTTTCAGCCAACTCCCTCATCACTGATGAGAACTAACCAGATTCCTCCACAACCCTATATTGGTCCACCTGACTTGAGCAGACCTTCACACACAAGCCAAAATCTGCTTCAAGGAACCTTCAACAATAACCAAATACTTTACCATTACCATGGCAATAACATGCCTTATCCTCCAGCTTATAACTCACCAAACACTCATATGCCACCTTCCTTATATCATCAACATCCTTATGTACCACAACCACCAACACTACCACCCTATCAAAACACACATGCAGTTAATACTCAACAAATAACCCATAATAACCATACTATTCCCTTACCTAGAATTCCATTCACCAAATACTCTAAAGTCGAATTTCCTAAATTTGATGGTGAGAATCTGAGAACCTGGCTGTATAAGGTAGACCAGTTCTTTGTTGATGAAGAAGTCACTATACAACAAAGAATGAAGTTGGTGTCCCTACATTTTGAAGGATATGCACTTTAATGGCACCTGGGTATATGAGGATTATAGGACAATTGCTATTGCCTAGCTGGGAGGAGTATATCTGGGCTATATGTGATAGCTTTGGTGCTGAGTACTCAGATCCAATGACAGAAATTATGAACATCAAGCATACAGGCACTGTAAAGGAATATCAAAAGGCTTTTGTTGGGGTAATGGCTAGACTAGATATCTCAGTAGAACATGCCATCAGCATTTTCCTGCATAATCTTAAGCCAGAGTTGAGTCATGTAGTTAAGGTGGGGAATCCAGACATCTTACCTCAAGCATACTACCTGGCCAGGCTCCATGAGGCCAGTTTTTCTACTTAAAGAAAGTCTATCAAGACCTCATAATCAGGTGTTTCTTGGAATAAAGGGCACAGCTCAGGGAATCTGCAAAGAAACAGTAACAATGTTCTCATGAGACCTATCACAACTAATCTAGAAATACAAAAAGAAGGAGACTCACTGATGCAAAAATGGAGGAAAAAAGAGCCCAAGGACTATGCTTCTTCTGTGATGAGAAGTATGTAGCAGGACACAAATGTCAAGCAAAAAGGCAGCTGTTTCCTTAGAATTAGAAGGTGTTGGAGTGATAGAAGAAGAATAACATGAGAAGGAGCCAATAGTGGAGGAAGAGGAAGAGAAAACAATGGCAGTGGAACCTCTGGAGAACTGTGCAATATCACTACAAGCCTTGAATGGAATAATGGGGTACCAGACACTAAGACTTAGAGGGTTTACAGAACAACAACATCTGGAGATATTCATAGACTGTGGATCCATACACAATTTTATAGATCAGGATACAACAAAGAGACTTGGGTGCAAGATTAGCAAAATAAAACCTCAATTAGTACAGGTTGCATATGGAAGAGAAGTGCCAACATATAGCATATGCGAAGGATTCCAGTGGTTGAGGCAAGGAGCTGTGTTTCAGGATGACTTCTTAGTGTTTTCCATTGGAAAAAGTGATGTAGTTCTTAGTATCCAATGGTTATAACCCTTGGAGGACATCGAGTTCAATTTCAGAAAGTTGTTGATTGAATTTGAATACAAGGGGAAGTTGCTTATCTTAAAGGGAGTACAACCTAATTTCAAGACTGTTAAGGCTAAGTCACTAGAGAAAATGGTATTTGAGGGAACACAATTCTTCATGATTAAGGTTCAGGAAGCAGAAGCTAAGGTTTCTAAGATAATGGAGAGCAAGGTAGAAGAGCAACTTGTAAAAGTTAGAGAAGTGCTTGATAAATATGCAAAGGTTTTTGGGGAGCCAACCCAATTACCACCTTCCAAGGGGGGTTTTGAACATTACATTCCCCTATTAGAAGGCACAGCACCAGTAAATTCAAGACCCTACAGATACTCACCCCTCCAAAATGATGTCATTGAGGCTATGATTAACGAGATGCTGAACCAAGGAATTATCCAATACATTTCAAGTCCTTATGCATCACATGTAGTACTAGTGGGGAAAAAGAATGGCTCTTGGAGATTATATGTAGATTATAGAGCATTAAACAAGGCAATTGTGAAGGATAAGTTCCAAATTCCAATCATAGAAGAGTTACTAGATGAACTAGGGGATCTCAGGTTTATTCTAAAATAGACTTAAGGGCAGGCTATCACCATATAAGAATGGCAACCTCAGATATCCCTAAAATAGCCTTCAAAACACACTTTGGTCATTATGAGTATTTGGTCATACCATTTGGCTTGACCAATGCACCCTCAATCTTCCAAAGACTGATGAACCACAACTTTCAGGATCACCTCAGAAAATTCATTCTAGTCTTTTTTGATGACATTTTGATCTTTAGCAGGAGTTTGAAGGAAGACATACAATATCTCAGGATGGCATTTCAATTACTTGTACAATATCAGATATTGGCCAAGAAGAGCAAGTGCGTCTTTGCTTCTAAAAGAGTAGAGTACCTAGGACATTATATCTCAGCACAAGGGGTGTCCATTGATCCCGGAAAAGTGGAAGCTGTGAGGTCCTCGTCTGAGCCACAGTCTGTGACATAATTGAGAGGAATTTAGGGCGTTGTAGGGTACTACAGGAGGTTCATCAGGGTCTATGGGGTCATTAGCAAATCTCTCACTGACATGCTTAAAAAAGACAGCTTTGTATTGAATGAAGAGGCCAAAGAAGCTTTCAAACAACTTAAGAAGGCATTAACTACAACACCAGTCCTAACTCTCCCAGATTTTTCCCTAATGTTTGTGGTCGGGACTGATGCATGCAACATGGGCATTGATATTGTCTTAATGAAAAAAGGACACCCTATTACATTCCTTAGTAAGGGTCTCTCCAAAAGACATCAATCTTTGTCTGTTAATGAGAAGGAATTATTGGCTTTAGTGCTAGCTGTGAATAAATAGTCACAGTATCTAACGGGTAGACCCTTCATAGTAAAGACAGACCAAAAGGCTCTCAAGTTCATATTGAAGCAAAAGTTACACAAAGGAACTCAACTCAATTGGATCACTAAGCTCATGCAGTTTGACTTTGAGATTGAGTACAAGAAAGGGAAGGAAAATAAAGCAGATGATGCTTTATCAAGACTTCCTCTGGTCAAATTGGCTGCAATGACACTGTCAACTATGAAAACTAACCTATTGAAGTTGATAATGAAAATCTGGGATAATGATGAAGAATTAGCAACATTAATTCAGGCATTAAAGGAGAAGGGAACTGAGATTACCAATTACATCTTCATCTGCGATCAACTAAGAAGGAAGGGAAGACTGGTAGTAGGTCCTGATAAACAACTGAGAAAGGATATACTACAGCTTTGGCATGACGCCCCAGCAGGAGGGCACTCGGGCATTGACAATACTTACAGAAGATTAACAACACTTTTCTGGTGGAAGGAAACGAGAGAAGAGGTTCAGAACTATGTGAAAACATGTGATATATGTCAAAGGCATAAATATGATAATGCTCCTTATCCTGGGCTATTGCAGCCTCTCAAGATTCCAGCAGCAGTATGGAGTAGTATAAGCATGGATTTCATAGAAGGGTTGCCTAAATCAAAGGGAAAAACTGTGATTTGGGTGGTGGTAGACAGACTCACAAAATATGCCTATTTCATTAGTCTTTCCCATCCTTACTCTGCTCATGATATAGCTAAACTCTTCATGGAAAATATTTACAAGCTGCATGGGGTGCCAGAAGACATTACCAGTGATAGAGATCCAATTTTTACCAGTAAGGTCTGCCAGGAACTGTTCTCTATGATGGGAGTAACTTTGAACATATCTACTGCCTACCACCCCAAACAGATGACCAGACATAAGTGGTAAATAGATGTCTAGAGACTTATTTGAGGTGTTTTTGCTCAGACTTTCAGACTGATTGGGCTCAATTCCTGGTATCAGCTGAATGGTAGTATAACACCACCTTCCATATCTCAATTCAGAGTACACCTTGTGAGGCTTTATATATGTAAGTGGTGATTCAAGATTAGAAGAGATAGATATAAGTCTGCTGACTCGTGAATTAAAAGGATAACTACTAAGGTATCATCTTAAAAGAGCACAACAGAGGATGTTGGCTCAAGCCAACAAGCATATGTCTGATAGACAATTTAAAGAAGGAGATTGGGTTTACCTAAAAATTCAACCATACAGACAAATTTTCATGTCGGGTAAATATTTTTCTAAGTTATCTTCTAGATACTATGGACCTTACCAGGTCCTACAAAAGGTAGGAGTTGTAGCTTATTAACTGTCACTTCCTCCTCAACTTCTCCTACATCCAACCTTCCACGTCTCCCAACTCAAGTCCTACCATGAACTCCCAGCAACCATTTCTCATCCCTTAGTTATAGACCTGTCAAGCCCATATTGTCCACAACCTGAGAAGATTTTGGAGGTGTATGATTCAAAAAGGAAACAAGGCAGTAGCTCAAGTTTTAATCCAATGGAAGCAATTACCTGTAGAGTCTGCTACGTGGGAAGATTATCAAGCTCTGAAGATGCGCTTTCCTGCCTTTCTTCCGTGAGGACAAAGAAGATGTTAACAAGGGAGAACTGATGCGAAGTTAAATTGCAGTTGCTTCAAAAGTGATACCTTGGACTTGCGCAGTTGTACATGGAAGTTAAGTTAGTTAAATATGCAAGAGAGTTATAGTTCCGGTTAAGTGCAAATGAGCCCCATACTAGTTTAAGTATAAGTTTAAGGTATTTATACATTAGTCATGTTAGATGTTAATTTTAATTACTTATAGTCCAATAGAGTTAGTTATGTTAGTTTGTCTTTTAGCTGATAGTGTAAGCATATACCCCTTTGTATTCAAACACTGGAATTATCAATTGAAAAATTATCATTTATTTTCTTAGTCTTCTTCTTCTTAACTCTAGATTTTCTCTTGAAACCCTAGCTGCCGCAACATTAATCCATTTCAAAAACACAAATTTTCCACTAAAATTAACTATTATAGCAAATTCAACAATTTTAAGTTTATCGCGGAGTAGCATTCTTCGTTCATTGCAAAGTAGAAGATGTGATTGAGGTAGTGCTCAAAAACAAAAATTTGGATATTATATTTGTTAAACCCTTAAAATGGATAACAATTAAATTTGTATGCGATTTAAAGGATATGTGGTTTAATTTAATACAAATGATCAAAGAACAGTAAATAGTTGAACTGAAATGAGATAAAACGATCAAACCAAAGTGACGTAGTAATTAAGCCTTGTATATTGAAGAACACTTAACACAATTGATGAGAGCCAAAGTAAATTTTATTGCGTGTTATGCAACAGTCCATAGAAAATGATGGGGTCCTCCTCTTTATATAGTAGAGGAGATCCAACCCCAATACAAGTCTAAATAAGGTAAAAATCTTTTCTTCCTTTTTTCCCACGAAAATAAGATCTGCAACCAATATCGAGCGTGATTTGCACCGCAATACCCGTCTGATGGAGGATATTTCGGCTCCTCGTTTGCCTCCTTTAACCGCCTTTTCTTTACTCTCGATTCTTCATCTCACTCGAGCTTGATTTCCTTCGGGTTCAGCCGTGCTCGAGACCCGTTATATCATTCGTCCGTTCTTGGTTTCGATATGTAGGTGTCATAGGTCTCGCCCGAGCCAGTAACTAGCAACATCGTTCCTCGTTTCATAACAGGAAATCGGGGTAACTCTATCCTCGATTTTACTCGTGTACAATGTTATATTTTAACAAATATATTTTTAATGGACATATTCAAGATAATTGAAATTTATAGTAAGGTTAGTGTTTATATACGATTCAGCCTTACTACATTAAAGAGATCATTCATAGTAGTATTTGATTTCAACATTTACGAGTTTTAAAAAATAATATTTTAATATGATACGACACAATTTAAATTTGAATGTGTTGAAGATAAAAATTTGGGCTTACCATTCAGCTGCAACTTTAGACAACGTCATCTGGTATCAATTCCCACCACTTTCTTTCAGTTTAAGTCCAATGAGTTTTTATCTTTTAACATGATTTGATGTGCAAAATAAATAGAATACACAATTGAAAGAATATTTTGTCAAAAGGATGTAATACAAATTGGATGCAGGTCTATATATGGGCGCGTGCTTGATATAAGTTCGCGAGTACTTTTGACTTCTCATACTCGCCAAAGTCTCTTAGAATTCTAGAGAACCAAGTTCATGATCTGACATAGGATAAAAGATACACATCAATAACATAGCAAAGTTTTTTCTTTACATCACTTGTCGTATATGGTGAATGAATAAAATGAATTCAGTGAAGCAGTCTCTTGAAGCACAAAAGGAAATTACTATATACATGGATATATATTACATAGATATATACATATTCACTGGAGTATCCCTCCCCTCTCCCAATATAGAAAAGGTAGAAAATCATATGTTTCAAATGCTTCCTCAAACCAAACAAATATTTAATTTCCATGTCACAATTTAAATTAGCATTGCTAAGATAAAATTAATTTATGTGGAACTATCATTAATAGTTGGATAGAATAATACACTTCCAATCGGTTCGAAGAGAAAAGGATATATACAGAACCATATATAAAGGTTCACTTTCCCCCTCCACGTATATTGGAGCGAGAACGAGCGATTTTTTTAAATATAGGACTGACTCACTCACCTAGTAATACGGTGGATTAATAACTTTAAACCGAGATGATGTAAAAGCTGAATGTTAGGAACGTGGAGGTGGCAGAGATGGAGATGGTGGATATGGTGCCGGAGGTTGAATTACAGTTCTATGGAGATGGTGGTGATTTAGACTGATGTGGTCGAGGTGGTGATACAGATTGAGGTGGTGGTGGCTTAAAATAATGCGGTCGAGGTGGAGGAAAACGATGTGGTGGTGGCTTAAAATGACGTGGTGGAGGTGGAGATGATCGAGGTGGTGGTGGTTTGTAATGGCGCGGAGGTGGTGGAGATAGTAATGGTGGAGGTGGTGATCTATACTTGGGAGGAAGTGGTGGGGATGGAGATGGAGGTGGAGGTGGAAATGGATATGGAGATGGAGACGGAGACGGAGAGACAGACGGCGATGGAGGTGGAGGTGGAGATGATCGAGGCGGAGGCGGAGATGGAGACGGAGAAGGAGGTGGAGATGATCGAGGTGAAGGCGGAGACGACGATGGAGGTGGAGGCGGCGGCGGAGATGGAGACGGAGAAGGAGGCATAGAAGGTGGGATCAAAGGAATTGGAGGCAGAGGTGAAAGTGGAGATAGAGATGGTGAAGCTGAAGGTGATGAAACCCGTAATGATTCGTAACTGTGTGGAGGTAATGAAATGGCATTTATGGATAGCACATAATCTAAAGATACACCAGCGGCTATAAAGCAAGAAGTTAAAGCAAAAACAACATGGAACCACAGGACAAAATATTGTGGGATTCTCATAGTTCTATGCTTATAACTTTGATTGTATTTAGCAAGGTTCAAGAAGGGGTTGGCTTTATATATGGAATATAATACTCCAGTAACAAAGGCATGGATGTTCGTTTAAAACTCTCAAACAATTCCTTATAAAACTAGTTTAATTGTCACTCATTTGATTCGTGTCTCCTTATAAATTCTTTCCTCTTTTTTTTTTTTTTGGTTATATGTATTCGACAGAGTAATTTGATTATTCTTTACCTTTTTTCCATTTAAAGAGACAGTAAAATAGCTTTAAAGTTTCATATATGTAGGCAAAGGCATTCTGTTAATCACATTGAAGGAATGAAAAGGCAGACCAATGTCTAATCAATTATCACTTCTCAGGATGCTCATTTTCTTTTTGTTTTATTTTCTTTAATTATGTGGGTCAAAAATGAAACATCTCTTACTATTAAGTGTGTTTAGCCTTAAAAATGGATAACAATTGAATTTATACACAGTTTTAAGAATATGTGGACTAATTCAATACAAGTTATTAATAGCATTAGATGAGCAAATTAAAGATGGGATAAATGGCCAAACCAGTAGTAAGACCGAGTTCGGGTTCGATTATGATCCAAACAATTAGCATATCTTCGATTTGGAACCAAACACCTATGAAGGGCTTTGAACAAAACTAAGAACTTAGAATAATCTTTAGAAGCAGAGGAAACAAATGTATATTGCCTCGATATGTGTGTTATAGTGTCCCTAATAAAGTTTTACCCCAAGTACAATTCTAAAATAGGTAAAAATCTTTCTTTTCGCTAATCACTGATCTACCGCTGATACGAGCCGGGATTCACGCCGTGATATCCCTTTTTTAATCGTGCGTGGTCGTTTAGTACTTCTCCCCGAGGTCTTGGAACTCAAACCGGACCCGGGGGCGTGGTCTCGATGGCTCCGAGGGCATGCGTTTTTCTCGGGCCTTGATGCGAGAAGCTCCTGGCTTCGATTTTAATTTCTTGCAGTCATGTCCTTACTTCGTTTGCCTCACCGGAAAATCGGGGTACTCATTGGCCTCGGTTTACCCGTATACAGATAGTCTCCTCATTTCTCAGAGAGTAGGTTTGCCAAAAAGATGGGAAATGATTCTCTGGTTCCTTCCTCTATACGTTACAACGAAGGAGCCGAAACGTCCCAGCAGTCGCGTCGTTCTGACTTCGGATACATGTCAATCATCGACTGGTTGCCCCCAAATGCGAAGTGTCGCCTACTTTCCTATAAAAGCTTCCATCATTTGTTCTTTTTCTACTTTTCGACTAAGCTTTTACCTTCGAGCTTCCCAGCCATCATCAATTCTTTCAAACCTTCATACTTTCATCTTTTGATCTTCAAATCTTCATAATAGTTCTTAGATTCTTGTCCAGGTGTTCTTAAATTCTTCATATCCCTATGTTCAGCCTTCAAACTTATTCTTCCAAACCTCCATACTTCTTCTTCAAATCTTCCAAATCTTACCAGCCAACAATAAATAAAACTTCCAAGTGAGTTCCCCAACAGGTTGCCTCTTCATCTTCCCAACTGGTTGTTGGTACTAAGGCGGTCGATCCTGAAATAGTTGTCCTCGAGGCGGCTGCTCCCGACGTGGCTGTCACCGAGTCGGCAGCCGCCGAATCGGCTCTCGAGTCCCCTTTGAAAATATTTATTCCCGGGGGTTATTCTTTTGCGGATGACTTTAAGGTTGAGAAACCCTCGTCCAAGCAGGACCGGGGTGAAGGAGAATCAAGGTACATATGCTCCATGACCAAAGACGTACTTCCCGTGGTCCGAGGGGACTTTAATTGGGGAGGTAAGGACGTGGTAGTCCCCGGGTCCGAAGACGCTATTACTACCTACGTGGAGGGGTACTTAACTGTTTACACTTTTCCCTTTACACTGGGTCTGGTGGACCCAGTTGTTTAGATTTTTGTAAGATATACGAGGTGTGCTTGGGGAAAATCTACTCGTCTCTGTGGAAGATTGTGATCCTCATTCGCTACTTCGTGAATAAGACCGAGTCTCATCGGTTCACCATCGATCATCCACTCCATTTAAACAGTCCCGGAATCTTCCGAGGGGGACTAATCAATCTTACTCGTTGGGCCACCAAGGCCCCCTTTTCGAGCATTGATGAAGACCGAGACTAGGTCTGGCAGGGAGGCTTTGTTTGGGTGAAGATCGAAGACTTGATTCCTCCCGAGTTCATGCCATTCCCTGAGAAGTGGAATGCATCTCGTAAATGCAGCCTCTCCTTAAGCGTCAATATTTCTTCATTTTCTTTCCTTTCATTCACTCTTGTGATTGTGCAGATGTTGCCCGGGTTCCAAATGGGGTCCCCCCGGCTTAAGGAGTGGATCGAAGGCATCTGCAAACAGATGCCATACTTCGAGCTCTCATGGTGCAACTTTTCGAAGGGCCGGTAGGAGGCCCGTTCTCATAGTAAGGTTCCCCTTCAAATAGTTGTTATCGTGTCCTTAGCTCATAACATACTGACTTTTATCCTCTTTTTCTCTCTTTTTTATATAGGTTTGCCTAAGACCGTCGAGCTTAGGCCTTTGGAAGGGGACGAGGACGTGTCCGTTGATCCATCTGTTACAGGACAACCCAGGGCTGCCGCGGGGGAAAAAAGAAAATTATAAGAAAACCTTCGGGCTCCTAGGGCCCTGAGATGAAACCAAGAAAAGGGTGGCTCACAAGCCCAGGAAGAGCACCAGCTCCCGGGTGCAAGATTCCAATTCGCTTCTCCGACTCAGAGATGAGCCGGAAGAAGACGATATTTTCATTGCCCATAGATCGAACCCTCCCGGGGAGCAGGAGACAGCGGAAGGGGAGAATCGAGAGGTCGATATGAAAACCGGGGGTGGGACCCTCCGGGAAGCCAGCTCCGCTCCGAAGGAAGCACCCGGTATAATAGAAATTGCTAGGACGCCTTCCTACACCGAGTCCATGCTCGAGGAAGCCCAAGTAGGGAAGGAGAAGTCCAATGAAGGGATACATCGTCGGAAGCTGGTGGGCCGAGTTCGAGCCCAAAACTAGTTAATCAGTTCCCTGCTCTAAGTGTGGACCCCGATTGCAGGAGATTGGTTATCCTCACTGTTCCTAAGGATGCCCAGGTTTTATCCGCTCTTGTGGGAGTAGCTAGTCACCTATGATGCCTGATGATCGAGGAGGACCAGTCAAAAATGAATGAGGTGGACGTGCCCTGTCTTTTCAACGAGGCGCAATATGCACTGAACCGGGTAGGGCGTCATTACGTCTTTTTGAGTTTCACGTAGGTTTGGATATTTCTCATGGTTTTCTTTGTTTTGCAGGCCTCGATACTTCATCATGAAATCTTCCTCTAGTACCATGTCGAGGTCAACCAACTCGAGCTTGAGCTCAAGGAGCAGGCTCAGAAAAGGGATACGTACAATCTCCTCAGTGAGCAACAAGATGGGGTCATTAAAGACCTTCGGGCCAAGCTGGATAGCGCTCAGAAATAAGCATCGGTCCTGAGGTGGGAGCATGCCGACTTAGCTGAAAAGGCAAAGGTCTTTGAAGTAATAAATAAGGAACTAGTCGTAGTGGCTAACGACAAAACCTCGCAGGTCCAGCAGAAGATCAACTAGATCGATCATCTCCGAAAGGAGATGGACGAGATCTAAGTCATGGCTGATGGGTGGAAGAGCAAGATGGATATGCTGGCCTCAGATAAGGAAACCTCCCAGGAAAATTTGTCTTCGGTGGAGGTTTAGCTTCGGGTGGCGACGGAGAAAGCTGATAAATGGGCTCAGCTAAATGAAGATCTCCGAGCAGAACTGAGCTCGGCCGCCGCTGAACGGGATGCCCTTGGTAAAGAGATCGAAGCAACGAGGTCTAAACTGGAGACAACCTCTACCAATGCTGACGAAATGGTGGCCCACTACAAGGCCGATGTCGAAGCACCCGAGGCCCTCCTGAAGACCAATGCCGAATATATGAGGCGGCTATCTCGAAGGGAGACCTTCGAAGAGATCTATGTCCGAGGCTTCGACCTGTTGTCCGAGATTAAGGAGGCTAAAATACTTGAGGCCGAGGAGAAGAAACTATCTGAGCCCAAAGGTGTGGAGGGCTCAGAAGGCCCCGATGGTTCTGGTGACGAATCGGGCTCCAATGAAGATCAGGCGTGAATGCCTCAGAATCTTTTAGTTTTTGTGTCATGTCAATATTTTTAGTTCATTTTGAGGCCGTTTTTGTTGGGCCTTTGTAAAGATATTCGAGAATATATAAAATTTCCCCTTTTGGCAATTTCAATTTTTTTAGTATCTTTTCATAATTTCTATTCTTGCGAATATTTCTCATGCATAAGCATAGAATCAAATGTAGTAATAAGTTGTTTGTTTTTTGGAGGTCCAAATACAACCTGACCTCAATGCAATTTTTACTTGTCTTTTAGGGTTAGGCACTACCTAATAGACTTTATGCTTCCGGGTTGTGATAACCAGAGTTATCCAAACTTTTTTCGGATTACAGTCCCCGAGTGGGAGTTGCCCTTGGGCTCGGATAGGGGTAGCCCTTGGGCTTGATAGTCCCCGGTTATGGATAGCCCTTAGGCTTGATGCTTTAAAAGGCAATAGTATGTAATAACAAGGTGGAAACTTTCTTTCGTTTCTGTGTAAAGTACATGATTGAAAACGTGTAAAAGCATTTATTATGGCTAAGGTGGCCTATGCAGGCACAGTTCACTTGACCGTTTGGACCTTAACATAAATCCTAACCACCTAGTCTAGGCTGTTCGAGCACAAAGTTTCCTTCTTTCCTTGCTAAGAAGCTTGAGGATGATGGGCCCCAGTATTCGAGGTCGATCTTGAGAGGGCTCAAATACTGTTGATGCGACCATTGACTCCGATTTAAAATCGGTCTTCGAATATAAGTTAGCACGATTTACTATTGCCTAATTTAAAACCTTGCAGAAAAACCTATTTGGGACAAAACCGGTGCAAGGGATAAAGAGTGCAACGCGTGCTTTCAGACCTAATAGTCATATTCTCTTTTGGTGGTTGCCTGCAAGTGTTAATCCGATTCGTAATGTTATAAAATGATAAATGAGAGCATACCTTAGCAGTAGTACCGCTTTAAGTGCGTCACATTCCAATTGTTCAGTAACTGTGCACCGTTTCCCGCTTCGAGTTCGTACAAGAATTTACCGGTAATCCCGATGACTCGATACGGTCCTTCCCAATTCATCCCCAGCTTCCCCTCGTTCGGGTTCCAGGCGTGCAGTGTTACTTTTCATAACACCAAATCCCCAATATTTAAGTGTCGGAGGTTGGCTCTTCGGTTGTAATACCTTTATATCCGTTGTTTCTGGGCTGCCAATCGGAGGAGGGAGGCCTCACGCCTTTCATCCAATAGTTCCAGGCTTGTGTTCATGGCCTCACAGTTTGATTTCCGGTCTCATATCGGAACCTGAGGCTCGGCTATCCCACTTCGACCGGTATTAGTACTTCGGCACCATAGACTAATAAAATGGGAGTGGCCTCGATACTAGATTTCGAGGTTGTACGGTATGCCCACGAGACATCGAGCAAAATTTCCTTCTATTTTCCTTTGGCATCGGTCAATCTCTTCTTTAGGTTTTGAAGTATGGTCTTATTTGTTGATTCCGCATTTCCGTTCCCCCAAGGGTGATAGGGAGTTGACAAGATCTTTTTGATCTTGTGATCTTCAAAAAATTTGTTCACCTTGCTGCCAATGAACTACTTCCTATTATCATATACTATCTCGGCCGGTATCCCGAACCTGCATAATATGTGGTCCCAAATGAATTCAACGACATCTTTTTCCTGGGCCTTCTCGAACGCTTGAGCTTCAACCCACTTAAAAAACTAATCGGTCATAAATAGTATGAATTGAGCCTTACCAGGTGCCCACAGCAGGAGACTGAAAATGTCTACTCCCCACTTCAGAAACGACCAAGGTGACAAGACCGAATGTAATAGCTCTCCGGGTTGATGGATCATCGGTGCGTGTCTCTAATAGTTATCGTATCTTCGTACAAAGTCCTTTGCATCTTTCTCCATGTCGAACCAATAATAGTCGGCCCTGATTATCTTACGAACCAAAGATTTTTCCCCCGAATGGTTTCCGCAGGTGCTTTCGTGAACTTCTCTCAAAACATATTCGGTATCTGCAGTCCCAAGCATATAGCGAGCAAGCTGTCGAATGTTCTTCGGAACAGAGTCCCTTTGGACATGCTGAACTTGGCGCCTTCATGCGTAGAGCTCTCGATTCTTTAGGATCTGAGGGCAACTTCCCAGTCTTCAAATAGTCTATGTATTTGTTTCTCCAATCCCAAGTTAAACTTTTTGAGTTTATTTCGGTATGGCCTTCCTCCACTACCGATTTCATGAGCTGTATGACCATCCCTGAGTTGAATTCATCGTCATGAACCGAATACCCCAAGTTAGCTAGAGCAACGGCCTCGCTATTTTGATCTCGGGGTACGTGATATAGGGTCCATTCCTTCAATTGATGCAGTGTTACCTGCTATTTGTCACATTCATTCCTCATTTACTTCGAACATCCCATTGACTTGATTTACCACAAGGAGGGGGTCGCACTTGGCTTCGAACACCTTGGCCCCAAGGCTTTTAGGCAATTCGATACATATAATCATGGCAACATACTCGACCTCATTATTAGTATATTTGACAGTTCTAATAGACTGCCTAACTACATTACCCGTAGGTGGCTTCAATACGATGCCGAGTCCGGACACTTTTGCGTTCGAGGAACCATCTGTAAAGAGGGTCCATACCCCCGAGGAAGTCTCCGAGGTTAACAACAATTTTTTTTTGACTTCGGGTATTAAGGTCGGCGTTAAGTCGGCCACGAAGTCTGCCAAAATTTGTGATTTGATGGCAGTTTGGGGTTGATATTCGATATCGTACATGATAACTTCTATGACCCATTTGGCCAACCAGCCGAGAGATCGGGTTTGTGCATTATGTTTCTTAGTGGGTAAGAAGTTATGACACATATGGGGTAGCATTAAAAATACGACTTTAATTTTCTGGAATTTTTCCAGGTGAGGATACCTTGTTTCAGCCTCGTCTAGAGTTCTACTAACATAATAGATAGGGAATTTCGTACCTTCATTTTCTCAGACTAGGACTGCACTTACCGCTACCTCGAATACCGCTAAGTACATGTATAGTTGTTCATCCGCCTTCGGAGTAGGAGCAAGGGTGGACTCGAAAGGTACCGTTTGAGTTCTTCCAAAGCTTGTTGGAATTCCGGGGTCCAAGAAAAGTTATTCTTATTTTTCAATAATGAGAATAACCGATGGCTCTTATCGGAAGACCTCGGTATGAACCGGCCCCAGAGCAGCTATGCACCTGGTTAGCCTATGAACGGCCTTGACATTATCCACCATGGTGATGTCTTCTATAGCTTTGATTTTATTGGGATTGATCTCAATTCCTCAGTTGGACACCGTGAATCCAAAGAACTTCCCGGATCCGACCCTGAATGCGCATTCTCTTGGTTCAGCTTATTGTATCTTTTCAGTATGTCAAAGGTTTCCTCCAAATGTTTTAAATGGTCCTCTGCTCACAAGGACTTAACTAGCATGTCGTCAATATAAAATTCCATTGATTTTCTTATTTATTCTTCGAACATCTGGTTTACTAGGCGTTGATAAGTGGCACTAGCGTTCTTTAGTCCGAATGACATTACGTTATAACAATAGGTGCCGAATTTAGTGATAAAGGAAGTTTTTTCTTGATCGCACGGGTCCATCCGGATTTGATTGGACTCAGAATAAGCATGAGTAAGTTGAGTATCTCGTGCCCGGCCGTTGCATTGATCATGCGATCGATGTTAGGCAAAGGAAAAGAGTCCTTGGGGTATGCCTTGTTCAACTCTTTGTAATATACTCACATTCTTAATTTATTCCCCTTTTTAGGCACTACTACTACGTTAGCCAACCAATACGGGTACTTAACTTCCCAAATGAAACCTATTTCAAGGAGTTTGGATACCTCGTCTTTGATGAATGCATTCTTGACTTCGAACTGAGGCCTCCTCTTTTGTTTAACCGGGTGGAACTTCGGATCCAAGCTCAGCTTATGAGTGGATATTTCTGGCAGGATCCTTGTCATATCAAGATGGGACCAAGAGAAACAATCTATGTTAGCTATAAGGAATTTAATTAGTTTTTCCCTGAGGTTGGGATTTAACCCTGTGCCCAGGTATATCTTCCGATCGGGCAAATGTTCGATCAATATGACTTGCTCTAGCTCCACGACCGTTGATTTGGTGGAATCGGAATCATCAGGGGTAATGAATGACCTAGGAACTCTGTAATCCTCATCCTCACTTGCTTTCTCCGGTTCGGTCGTGGCCGACGTCGGTGATTGCTATTTAGTTTCTTCCTTCATAACCGGCTATGTGTTCTTTGATGCCAAGAGTGCGGACATAGGGATCACCTTATCGACCGCGAACATTTATTTTGCGGTCGGATGCTCTCCGTAAACCATCTTGATCCCTCCCAGTGTGGGGAACTTCAGTGCCTGGTGTATTGTTGAGGGTACTACCCCCATGTTGTGAATCCATGTCCTTTTGAACAGAGCATTATATCTCATATCCCCTTCAATCATATAGAACTTCATTTCCAGAATGGTACCGACGGTGTTCACCAGCAGGGTTATCTCCCCTTTAGTAGTTTTGCATGCCATGTTGAATCCTTTTAAAACCCGGACTGCAGGCATTATTTGGTCTTGTAGATACAACTACTCTACAACCCTCGATCTAATGATATTGGCCAAGCTACCTGGATCAATTAACACACGCTTAACTGAAGATTTATTTATGAGTATAGATATTACCAATGTATATTATGCGGTTGCACGATGCCTTCAGCGTCCTCATCGTTGAAAGAAATTATCCCCTCCGGTATATAATCTCGGGCTCATTTTTCCCTTATGATGGACGCCTTAGTGCGTTTTAGCATTGGCCCCAAGGGGATGTTGACTCCACCAATGATCATGTTGATGACGTGCTGAGGTTCCTCTTGTTTGGTCTATTTGTTGGAGTCCCTATTCCTGAAGTGGTTTTAGGCTCGATCACTCAGAAATTTCCAGAGACGCCCGTTATTGAATAACCGGGCCACTTCTTCTCTTAGTTGTCGGCAGTCCTCGGTCCTATGGCCATGAGTGCCATGATACTTACACACCAGGTTAGGGTCTCTCTGGGTAGGGTCGTACTGTAATGGACTAGGCCACTTGGTTTCTTTGATGTGTCCGATGGTAGATATGATGTTGGCGGCATTGACATTGAAGTTATATTCCGATAAACCTGGTGTCTCTCTGGCCGTGAATGGCCTGTCGAAATCGTTTTTTATCATGAGTCCTCGGCTATTGTGGCCTTAATCTTTCCTTCTTTCATTTCTCCCAGGGTTACACCCATATCCGTTACCCCTTTGATCTCAGCTATATGGTTGATACCGGTCTCTGTTCGGTCTTGGTTCATGATCGACGACTCTCTTAGACCTGTCATTAGTTCTGATGGGATAAACGGACCTGGAGGGCCCCCCGAGGTGATCATCCTCGAATCTGATTTTCGATTGGTACCTATTATGGACGTCATCCCATGTTACAGCCGGGTATTCTATCAAATTCTGTTTCAGCTACTATAAAGCCAGGGAGCTTTGGGGGTTGAGTCTTTGAGTTAATGCCTGAACGACCCAATCGTCCCTAACCGGAGGCAGGTCCATTCATTCCATTTGAAACCTCGACACGAATTCCCTGAGCATTTCGCTATCTCTTTGTTTTACTTTGAAAAGGTTCAATTTTTTGGTCTCGACCTTGATGGACCAGGCGTGCGCTTTTACAAAGGCATCTGCAAGCATAGCAAACGAATCAATAAAATTAGGGGGTAAGTTGTGATACCATATCATTGCTCCCTTTGACAGGATTTCTCTAAACGTTTTCAGCAAAACCGACTCGATTTCGTCATCTTCTAAGCCATTTCCCTTGATGGCACACATGTAGGAGGTCACATATTCATTTGGATCCGTGGTTCCATTATACTTCAGAATTTCGGGCATACGAAACTTCTTCGAGATTGGCTTCGGTGCCGTGCTCGGGGGGAAAGGTTTTTGAACATATTTCTTGGAATCCAGGCCTTTCAATATCGGGGGTGCTCCTGGGATTTGATCCAACTCTGGAGTTATAGGTCTCCACTTTTTTGTCGTTGGCTTCAATCTTTTTCTCCCCCAATTTCACCCGCTTTGTCAGTTCCTCAAGCATCTTTATTATTTCGGGGTTGGTCCCGAGCTCAACTTCACCAAGCCTTTCCGTGACTTGTTCATTTCTTTAGGTGTTTTCCTGGGATAGTTCGGGCTCAACTCTGTTGGGGGCGCGGCTTTGATTCTGCAGTTGGGCTATCGCCGCATGTTGTGCTTATAACATTTCAAAGATCACCCGCAAATTGATCCATTCGCCTTCACCGTCGTGCGTACCTCGAGCTATTGATCGGGATCCTCCGCGAAAACTGTTCTTGGGGTCGGTCGACAAGTTTGCATTGATGGCCACATGCGAGTTGACATCGATTGTGTTCGCAACTAGGACTCCGTTGGGGTCAATATGGGGCACCTTATTGCTAGGTACTATATTATTGTTTTCGCCATGGTGGCCAGACTAATCAACGTTCAAGTGAGTAGATTGAGGGTTTGACATTCTTAAGTTGACTTGAAATTAAAATCTCAAAGAACAAGCATAAAACAGTATATTATGAAAATTTATATCAAATTACCACTATTATTCTTATCCCCACGGTGGGCGACAAACGTTTTACCCTTAAAAATGGATAACAATTGAATTTATACGCGTTTTTAAGGATATGTGGACTAATTCAATACAAGTGATTAATAGCGTTAGATGAGCAAATTAAAGATGGAATAAATGGCCAAACCAGTAGTAAGACCGAATTCGGGCTCGGTTGTGATCCAAACAATTAGCCTGCCTTCGATTCTGAATCAAACACTTATGAAGGGCTATGAACAAAACTAAGAACTTAGAATAATCTTTAGAAGGAGAGGAAACAAATGTATATTGCCTTGATATGCGTGTTATAGTGTCCCTAATGAATAATCAGCCTCCCTTTTATATAGTAGAGGAGATTTACCCTGAGTACAATTCTAAGAAAGGTCAGAATCTTCCTTTTCGCTAATCACTGATCTACCGCTGATACGGGCCGGGATTCATGCCGTGATATTCGATTGGACACGGATATCACGACCCTTTGTTAATCGTGCGTGGTCGTTTGGTAATGCTCTCTGAGGTCTTGGAACTCGAACCAGACCCAGGTGTGTGGCCGCCATGGCTCTGAGGGCAGGTGTTTTGCTCGGGCCTTGATGCGAGAGGCTTCTAGCTTCGATTTCGATTCTTTGCAGTCATGTTCTTGCTTCGTTTGCCTCACCGGGAAATCGGGGTACTCATTGACCTCGGTTTTATCCGTATACAAAATGTATGGTATGAATATTAAATACGAGTACTAACTTTTATTACGAATAAAAAATGAAAATTTCAATCCTACTTTTCCATTTCAGAAGGATTCTTTTAACTTTAGGCCATCACTCTTTAATTTCCTTTACGTATTTACTCATTAGCTTAAAATTTCTAGTGCCTTTTGCCTTTTCGTTCTTAGTACACAAGGTGGAATTTAAAATTACATTTTATCTTTGTTCTATTTTATTCAATAATGGGTTCAAAAATGAAACATCTCTAACTATTAAGTTGTTCGTCCGAAATATTACGTACGAGAATTTTTTGTTTCAAAGAAAGCATAAAAAATAGGGAATTTTCGAATTTTAATTTTCGGCTTTGGGAGAACTTTTGCCTAAGCCATCACTCTTTACTTGGCGTATTTAAATTAAATCAAAATTTCTACTGCCCATTCGATTTTTCGTTCTCCGAGTACATGGTGAAAATATTAAAATTAACTTTCTACAAAAAGGGAGGAAAATCAAGAAGTGACTTTCTGTTCGTTTTCTATTTCCAATTTGAGATTACAAACATTGATCACACGTCCAAAATTTTATCCAACACATAATTGGACGAACGTAATGCAAACAAACAACAAAGTTTTGCTTAACTGATTCTTCGTCTTAAATGAGTAATTCAACTTTCTAGGAGTAGACTGATATCAATATTTTTGGTCGATTATACATATTTTTTCTAGTTTATTTTTTGGATTCCTACACTATGTTTGTTATCCGCATTGGCCCATTAAATTTGGATTCTATTGGAAAGTTTTACATTTGGGATAAAATATTCCCGATGCAGGACCCCATATTTGTACAACATTGTTTTTTCAAATATGGCTTTGGAGAACTTAAGCCGAGATAATCCCCAAATAACATAATGAAAAAAAAAAAATAATCTGTACGTAGTTGAGTACAGTGCCGGCCCAAGGGTAAGGCTGCTAAAACAGCTGATTTGGGCCTCATAATTTTTAGGGCCCCAAATTTTTTTAATAGATTATATATTAATTTATTTTTAGAAGAATATTTAGTGCTTTAAATGAGAAAGTACAAATTTTTATAGTAAAAAAATATGATTAAATTGTTGATCATAAATTAAGAAAAAATATCTTTTTGAGAATCACTCTCTAGACAATAAATTGAGAAAGGATTCGATAATTAATTCATAACTCAAAAAAGATTAAAACTTTAATACAGTCCCACAACGTATATATCTCTAAGAGAAATTAAATGGATTAGATAAACTTACTAATAACTTTGCATATGAAAAACTAGAAATACAAAATTTAAATGAAATTATATATAAAAATTTTCTTTTATATAAAAAATAGGGTCTTTTGTTGAATTTTTTACTTTAGGCCTCCATATTTATTAAGCCGCCCTGTTGAGTAGTTCAATGTAAATTGCAATTGTTACACAACCGCGTAGATAGAATATTTTTCTTTCGTCGGACAATTCTTCCACGAGTCCATGGCATGCCCCCAATGACTGGACTTTTCGTTAATTATTCCATTTCTTTAATTTAGGAGTGTTTTATGTATATTGACGCATTGGATACTAGCCATTTATTGATCAGATTCATCATTCATACTTAGGGGATTGCCCACAAAAAGATGAAGAGGCGTTTGTTCTCAAAGAAATAAAGGGGGGGGGGGGGGTGGTCTTTATTTCACTCAAGTGTGCTAACATACGTCTCTACGTACCTCTACCCAGTTCAAACGGATCGAGTTATCCTCTTTTTATTATCAATGACTCTCTATTTACTCTTAAAATGGATAACAACTAAATTTGCACACGGTTTTAAAGATATGTAGATTAATTCAACACAAGTAATCAAGAATGTTAGATAAACGAATCAAAGATAAAATAAATAATCAAATCAGTTGTGACGTTAAGTGTGGGCTCAAATTTAAGCTAAACAATAGTTCTGCCCTCGATCGGACCCTCGATTCCGAGCTAAATGTGTATGAAGAACGATGATTAAAATAAAAAATTATCAATAACTAGAAAGCAGAGAAACAAGTTTATATTATTTTGATATGCGTGTTCCAATGTGTATTGAATGAAAAAGCTTCCCCTTTAGATAGTAGGAGAGTTTCATCCCTAGTACAACTCTAAAAAGGTAAAAAAATCCTCATTTCTCGTCAATTACTGATATGCTACTGACGTCGGGCGAGATTCGCGCCGTGATATCCGATTGGGTGAGGATATCACGGTTTTTTATTAGTCGTGTGCAACTGTTCGTAGTGCTTTCCGAGGTTTAGGAGCTCACTCTAAGTCCAGGGAGTGTTGTCTTGCCAGGCCCGGTGGCGAGCACTCCGTTCGGCCCCTGGTACGAGAAGTCCCTCGCTTTGATTCTGATCCCATACAGTCATGTGCCCGCTTCATTTGGCCACCGAAAAATCGAGGTATATGTTACCCTCGGTTTTACCCGTATATAGATAGACCCTCGTTTGCTAGAGATTAGGTTTGCCAAAACGATGGGAAACAATAGATGTTCCCCGGTTCCTTCCTTCGTACGTTACAACCGAGGCGATGAAGGAGCCGAAACATCCCATCAGTCACGTCGTCCTGACTTCGGACACGTGTCAACCATCGGCTGGTCGCCTCCGAATGTGAAACACCACGTAATGATTACGTTTTCTCCTATAAAATCTTTGAACTTTTGTACTTTTTCCACTTTTCGATCTTAACTCTTATCTTCGAATTCCCTAGCAACTTCCAATTCTTTTAAATCTTCATCTTTTTGCCTTTAACCTTCAAATCTTCATAATTGCTCTTAAGTTTCTACCCAAATCTTCATCCTACCTTCAAACCTTCATACATTTTCTTGGATTTTCAACCCAGAACCTCATATCTTCACTCTCAAACTTCAAATCTTCATAAACTCTTTCCAAATCTTCACATATTTTCCAGATTTACAATGGCCAAGACTTCCAAATCAGTTCCTCAGCAGGCTGCCTCTTCATCTTCTCACCCGGCCACAGGTATCGAGGCAACCATCCCCGAAGTAGTTATTCTCGAGACGGCTTCTCCGTAGGCGGCTGCTCCTGAAGTGGCTTCCGCCGAAGCGGTCCTAGATCCCCCCATAAAAAGTTTTATTCCCGGAGGTTGTTCAATCTTAGACGACTTCAAAGTTGAGAAGGCCTTATCCAAACAAGACCGAGGTGAAGGGGCATCGGGATATATATGCTCTGTCACTGAAGGTACCCTTCCCATTGTCCGAGAGGATTGTAACTGGGGAGGTAAAGACGTGGTAGTCCCCGGGTCTAAGGACAATATCACCACTCATGTGGAGGGGTATTTAAGTGTTTACACTTATGCCTTCACACTGGGCCAGGTAGACTTAGTTGTTTTGGACTTCTGCAAGAGATACGAGGTGTGCCTTGGGCAAATCCACATGTATCTTTTGATGATCGTGATCCTCCTTCGTTATTTTGCAAATAACATCGAGTTTCCTCGTTCACCCTCAACCTCCTGCTCCGTTTATATAGTCCTCGAATTTTCTGGGGGGACTAATCAAGCTTACTTGCCGGGCCAACAAGGCCCACTTTTCGAGCATTGACGAGCATCGAGACCGAGGCTAGCAGGGGCGCTTTGTTCAGGTGAAGACCGAAGATTTGATCCTTCTCAAGCTTTTGCTATTCCCCGAGAAGTGGAATGCAACTCATAAGTGTACTATTTCCTTAAGTGTCGAGTTTTCTTTGTTCCCTTTCTCGCAACCAGTATTTGTGATCGTGCAGATCTTTCTCGGGTTCCCAATGCGGTCCCCCAGCTCAAGGAGTGGATCTAGGGCATCTGCTAGTAGATGTCATATTTTGAGCGCTCGTGGCGCAAGATTTTGAAGGGCCGATGGGAGTCATGTTCACATGGTAAGTTTCTTCTTAGAATAGTTAATATTACGCCCCGAACATACATAACGCTGACCCTTTCTCTTTATTTAGAAGGTTTGCCTAAGACCATTGAACTTAGGTCGCTGAAAGGGGGCGGGGATGTGTCCCTATCCATTGATACCTCCATTATGGGACAGCCTGGGGTTGTCGCAGAGGAATAGAAGAAGAGGAAAAGAAATTCCTCGGGCTCGAAGGGGTCCGAGGTGAAGGTAAAAAAGAGGTCGACCACTTGGGCCCACAAGCCCAAGAAGAATACTGGGTCCCGGGTACCGGACTCCGATTTGCTTTACCAGCTCAGGGGTGAGCCCGAAGAAGATGATATCTTTGTTGCCCACGGATTGACCCCTGCCGAAGAGCAGGCGGCGGCCGAGGAAGAGAGCTATGAGGTCGATCTCCCTCCGACTCGGGAGGCCGAAATAGAGAACGGGGCCGAGACCTCCCGAGAAACCGCCTCTATTCTGAAATAAGCAACTGGTGTGATAGATATCCTGGAGACGCCCTCCTACACCGAGTCCATGCTTGAAGAGGTCCAGGCGGGGAAGGAGAAGTCAAATGAAGGAGTTCATGGTGCGGACAACCCTCTATGTTCCTTCTTCAATGGAATTGACATGTCCAATTTGGACGACTTTATCGGGCTAGGTGGCCTGTAGATCCCGAAGAAGGACGTGCCTTCGAAAACTGGCGGACCAAGCTCGAGCCCAAAACTGGTGAATCAGTTTCCTGCTCTAAGTGTAGACCCCGACCGCAAGAGAATAGTCATTATTTCGGTCCAGGAATATTCTCGAGTTTTATCTGCTTCAGTGGGCATAGCCAGTTACCTCCGATGTCTAGTGACCGAAGATGACCAGGCGAATATGAACGAGGTGGGCACGTCGAGTCTCTTCAACGAGGCTGAGCAGGCACTTAACTGGGTAAAGCATCAATGCTCCTTGTGGTTTCCACTTAGATTTCAATATCTCTTACTATTTTCGTTGCTTTGCTAGCCTTGATGCTTCACAATGAGAGCTTTCTTAGGTTCCGCTCTAAGATCAACCAGCTCGAGTTTGAGTTCAAGGAGTAGGCTCGAAAGAAGGATATGTACAAGCTCCTTAGTGAGCAACAATACGGGGTCATGAAGGACATTCAGGGCGAGCTGGACAGGGCTCAGAAGGAAGCTTTGACTCTGAGGCGGGAACATGCCAACCTGGTCGAAAAGGTAAAAGTCTTTGAAGTTAAAAATAAGGAGCTCATCGTGGTGGCTAATGAAAAAACATCGCAGGTCCAACAGAAGATCGACCAACTTTGAATCGAGATGAACGAGGTCCGAGCCATGGTTGATGGGTGGAAGAGCAAAATGGACCTGCTGGGTTCGGAGAAGGAAACCGCCAAAGTAAAGCTGGAATCGGTAGGGGTTCAACTCCGGGTGGCGAAGAAGAAAGCTGACAAGTGGTCTCAGCTGAATGATGACCTCCGAGCACAGTTGAGCTCGGCTGTCGCGGAGCGGGACTCCCTCGGTTAAGAATAAGAGGCAGTGAAGTCCAAGTTAGATACGACCTCAACCGATGCTGATGAAATGGTGGCCCAATACAAGGCCGATGTGGAGGCAGCCGAAGTCCGCCTAAAGGCCAAGGCCGAATATATGAAGCGACTATCCCGAAGAGAGACCCTCGAGGAAATCCACGCCCGAGGTTTTGACCTATCGGCTGAGATCGAAGAAGACAAAAAGTCTGAGGCCGAGGTGAAGAAGATTTACGAGCCCGAAGGTAGCTAAGGCTGTGAGGAATGGGGGGGGGTTTGGAAGGATCCGAAGGTTTAGACGTCTCTGGCAAAGAGTCGGGCCCTGGCCAAGATTAGACGTAGATGCCTTAAAGTTTTGTCTTATGTGCATTTTTTGTTTATTTTGAGGCCATTTTTATCGGGCCTTTGTAAGTATATTCAGCATCTCTTCATAATTTTTATTCTTTCAATATTTCTAATACCTTAGCATAGAATCAAATATAGTTATACGACGTCCGATTTTCAGAGGTCCGAACGAAGCCTGATTCGATACAACTTTGTTTGCTCGAGGCTTTGGAAACTCGGTGTGACCGGAAGTTTTTCCAAGATACTTAAGTGATTTTAGACGATGCTTTTGCCGAGGGTAACCTTTTAGTAGGTTTTGATTTTTTATAAAGGCCTTATTTTCTGATTACGAGCTTCGGACGTCACCGAGCCATTTTTAGGGCGGCCGTAGCCTTTTGTATTTGGGTACCGCCTAATAGGTTTGATGATTCCGGAATTTGATAGCCCGGTTTATCTGAAAATTTTCCGGATGGTAGTCCCCGCGTAGGGGTAGCCCTTGGGCTTGATAAAAAAAATGATAGTCCCCAAGTAGGGGTAGCCCTTGGGCTTGATAGAAACAACGATAGTCCCCGAGTAGGGGTAGCCTGTGGGCTCTTATGATCCAGAATTTAAGAGGCAAGGAAATGTGTAATAGCAAGGGCTAACTTTTTTTAATTTCGGTATGTAAAGTACATGACCGGAAGTGCGCAAAATCTTGTGTTGTGGCTCAAGTGGACTATGTGGGAACGATTCGCATGACCGTTTGGCCCTTACAATGAATCCTAAACACTAAGACTTAGCTTCTAACATACAAGATTTTCTTTTTTCCCTTGCTAAAAACCTTAACCCGAGGGTGATGTCCCCCAGTATTCGAGGTCGAGCTTGAGAGGGCTCGAATACTGTTGATACGAAATGAACGCCCATTGACTCCAGTTTGAGACTGACCTTCGAATCTAAGTTAGCACGTTTTACTATTACCTCGTTAAAAACCTTGCCGAAAAACCCATTTTGGGACAAAATCGATCTAAGGGAAAAAGAGTGCAATACGTGCTTTCAGACCTAATAGTAACATTCATCCTTGGCCATTGCCTACAAGTGTTAGTCCGATTCATAATATTATTAAAGAGTAATCGAGATCGTACCTTAGCAGTAGTACCGCTTTAAGTGTGTTACGTTCCAGTTGTTCGGTAGTTGCACATTGTTTCCTATTTCTAGTTTGTATGAGCCTTTGCCGGTAATTACGACAACTCGATATGGTCCCTCCCAGTTCGGTCCTAACTTTCCCTCGTTCGGGTTCCGGGTGTGTAGTGTTACTTTCCTCAACACCATGTCCCCGATCTTGAAGTGTCGGAGGTTGGCACTTCGATGTAGTATCTTTCTATCCGCTATTTCTAGGCGACCAACCAGACTAGGGCGGCCTCACGACTTGCATCCAATAGCTCCAAGCTCGTGATCATGGCCTCGCCATTCGACTCTTCGGTCGCATATTGGAACTTAAGGCTCGGTTCTCCTACTTCGACTGGTATTAAGGCTTCAACACTGTAGACCTATGTTGCACGGGGTGGCCCCGGTACTAGATTTCGAGGTTGTACGCCCATAGGACTTCGGGCAAGATTTATTTTCATTTCCCTTTGGCATTAGTCAACCTCGTTTTTAGGTTTTGAAGTATGTTCTTGTTTGTTGACTCCGCCTGTCCGTTCCCACTAGGGTGATAGGGTTTTGACAGTATCTTTTTAATCTTATGATCTTTGAAAATTTTATTTACCTTGCTGCCGATGAATTGCTTCCCATTATCACACACGACTTCGTCTAGTATCCCAAATCGATATATTATGTGGTCCCAAATATAGTCAATGACTTCCTTCTCCCGGACCTTTTTGAATGCTTGGGCCTCGACCTATTTGGAAAAATAATCAGTCATAAATAGTATGAATTGAGCGTTACCGGGTGCCCATGGCAGGGGACGACGAATTCCATCCCCCATTTCATAAACGGCCATGGGGATAGGACCAAGTTTAGTAGCCCCCCCGGTTGATGGATCATCAGTGCGTGTCTATGGTAGCCGTCACATTTTTGTACGAAGGCTTTCGTATCCTTCTCTATTTCGGTCCAGTAATAGCCAGTCTTTATTAATTTTCAAACCAAAGATTCTGCCCCCAAATGGTTCCCACAAGTGCCTTCTTGAACTTCTCTCAAGGCGTACTCGGTATCTCCCAGCCCCAAGCATCTGGATAATAGGTCGTCGAACGCACTTTTGAACAATGCCCCTTCGACCAGGCTAAATCTGGCAGCCTTGGTATGCAGGGCTCTCGATTCTTTGGGGTCCGAGGGAAATTTCCCAATTTTTAAGTAGTCTATGTATCTGTTCCTCCAATCCCAGGTCAAACTCGTTGAGTTTATTTTGGCATGGCCTTCTTCTATCACACACTTCATGTGATGTACGACTGTTCCCGAACTGAATTCATCATCATCAATTGATGACCCGAAGTTAGCTAGAGCGTCAACCTCACTGTTTTGATCTCGGGGCATATTCTATAGAGTCCACTCCTTGAATTGATGTAGTGTTACCTATAACTTGTCTAAATACCTTCGCATTCGTTCCTCCTTTGCGTCGAACGTCCCATTGACTTGATTTACCACGAGGAGGGAATCGTACTTAGCTTCGACCACCTTGGCCCCAAGGCTTTTATCCAATTCAAGACCTGCAATCATGGCCTTATACTCGGCCTCATTGTTAGTCAATGTTACAGTTCTAATGGATTGTCTAACTACGTTCCTCGTAGGAGGCTTCAGCACGATGCCGAGCCCGGACCCCCTTGTGTTCGAAGCGGCATACTTAAGAAGGGTCAAAATTCTAGGGGTACTCCCCAAGGCTATCAATAATTCTCTTTCGACTTTGGGCACTAAGATTGGTGTAAAGTCGGCCATGAAGTCGGCCAAAATTTGAGATTTTATGGCGATTCGGGGCTGATACTTGATATCGTAGCCATTGATTTCGACTGCTCATTTGGCCAATCGGCCCGAGAACTCGGGCTTATGCATGATGTTACTCAGTGGGTAAGAGGTCACAACACATATGGGGTGATATTGAACGTACAATTTTAACCTTCTGGAGGCGCTTCACAAAGCGAGCGCCAATTTTTCCAGGTGAGGATACCTGGTTTCGGCCTCGCCTAGAGTTCTACTGACATAGTAAATAGGGAATTGCGTACCTTCCTCTTCCCGGAGTAGGACTCCACTTACCGCCACCTCACAAACTGCCAAGTAAAGGTACAACCGTTCATCCACGTTCTGAGTGTGGAGCAGGGGGGCTCGAGAGGTATCATTTGAGTTCTTCCAAAGCCTATTAGCATTCCGGGGTCCAAGAAAAGTTATTCTTCTTCTTCAACGGGGAAAAGAACTAATGGCTTTTGTCTGAGGACCTTGATATAAACCGGCCCAGGGAGGCTATACCCACGGTCAGCCTCTGAATGGCCTTGACGTTATCCACTATGGTGTTGTCTTTTATGGCTTTGATTTCTTCGGGATTGATCTCGATTCCCCGATTATATACCATGAACCCGAGGAATTTTTCGGATCCAACTCCGAATGCGCACTTATTCGGGTTCAGCTTTATATTGTATCTCTTCAATATGTCGAAGGTTTCCTGTAAATGTTTCAAATGGTTCTCTGCTCGCAGGGACTTGACTAACATGTCGTCAATATAAACTTCCATTGATTTCCCTATTTGTTCTTCGAACATCCGGTTTACTAGGCGTTGATAGTTGGCACCGACATTCTTTAATCCGAATGGCAATACATTATAACAGTAGGTGCCTAATTTAGTGATAAAGGATGTTTTCTCTTGGTCGCCCGGGTCCATCCGAATTTGGTTGTACCCGAAATAGGCATCTAGAAAACTGAGCATCTCATGCTCGACCGTCGCGTCGATCATCCGATCGATGTTAGTCAAAGGTAAAGAATCCTTAGGGAATGCCTTGTTCAGATCTTTATAATTCACACACATTCTTAGTTTATTTCCTTTCTTAGGTACTACCACTACGTTGGCTAACTAGTCCGGGTACTTAACTTCCCGAATGGATCCTATTTTAAGGAGTTTAGATACCTCATCCTTGATGAATGTGTGCTTGACCTCAGACTCCGGTCTCCTTAACTGCTTAACTGGATGGAATTTTGGATTCAAACTCATCTTATGAGTGGTCACCTCCGACAGGATCCCTGTTATATCAAGATGGGACCAAGCGAAACAACCTATGTTAGCTATAAGAAATTCAATGAGTTTTTTCTTAAGCTCGGGAGTTAACCCCGTGCCAAGGTATACCTTCCGATCGGGCAAGTGTTCGATCAATATGCCTTGTTCCAACTCCTCGACCGTCGATTTGGTGGCATCAGAATCATTAGGGATAATGAACAACCTAGGGACTCCGTAATAATCATTTTTGCCTACTCCTCACTATTCCGGTTCAGTCGGGGCCGGTATCGGTGATTGTTATTTAATTTCTTCCTTCCTAGTCGGCTTCGTATTCTTTGATGTCGAGACCACAGGCATGGGGATCACTTCGTCGACTGTAAATATTTCTTTTGCAGCCAGCTGCTCTCCGTAGACCGTCTTGATTCTTCCAAGCGTAGGGAACTTTAGTGCATGGTGCAGTGTTGACGATACTGCCCTCATGTTGTGAACCCATGGTCTTTTGAACAAGGCGTTATATCTCATATCTCATTCGATCACGTAGAATCTTATATCTTGAATTGTACCAATAGTATTCACAAGCAAGGTTATTTATCCTTTAGTAGTTTGATCACGCCCAACTATGCCTTATAAAAAGGACTTAGCGGTCATTGCAAATATATTCCGCCTAATAAGTCCGAAGTCTAATCCCACAGGGAATTAACCTATCAAACACAGCTACTAGACTCACACAAATTCACGCAATCAATCTTCAGAAATATTTAAGTAATAATTTGGGTTTTTATTAACTAAATATTACGTAATAAAAATGCAATAATTAATAACTAACTACGAACGGGTTGTAAACAAGAATTGGAATGATCTAAGGTTGTGATTTCCCCTATTGTCGGAATCTTTTCCGCTACGTTTTCTACAAATTTACCTAAGTCTTCTCTATCGACCATGAGCACTCTAACTGTCGTAACTCTCTCCCGAGTAATTACCATAATTTACTAGACATATTCTCCCGAATTAAGCTAACTGGCATTAAGTACAGCTCACTCAGATCACACCAAGGTTTTGTTATCCCTAATCCCACCTTTAAACCTCCGTATTGATCCCTCATATCATTTAGGAGTGATGTTGTTCAACAACTACCTAAATATGCACTCTCTCCTGATTAATACATACTAAATAGGCACAGCTAATTGAGGGCTCTTCAATCAACCACAAGAATAATATAGTTGAACAAATAGAGAAAATATTACGGCATATTTATATTAACATAACAAGAAAATCATCCTTCAATAGGTTCCATCAAAACCTTAGACTATGAATTTAGCTACTCATGATCAAAGTAACAATATCCAAAGTATGTTGCATAATTAAAGTACAAGATAAAGATAAAGTGATGTAGAAATTGTTGACTCTAACTCATGGCGGTTGTTCTATGAGCTATCCTTGCCTCCGATTGCAAAAGTCCTTCCAAGTGGCATTTTAGGTCTATTTATATGTGTAGGAAAAGACCTAAATGTATAGGCCAAGTCCTAGTCAAACTCGAAAACTAATTAACTCTTCAAAACTCGGATTGGACATGGTCCCAGGCCTGGCGTCGCCAGCCTAACGCCTGTTTCTGCTTGGCCTTTGCCTTGCGTCTCTAGCCTAACGCTAGCTTCAAGCCTAGCCTTTGCCTTTCAACACCAGCCTAATGCCAGCTTCATGCCTGGCGTCGCCAGGTTCTCTCATTCACTTCTCTCGTGCACGCTTTCGACTTGTAGGTCCTCTTTTTTCTTCTACTTTCATCTCCAATTCACCTACACATAAAATTGATCCTATTACACGCAAATAAGGTATACTTTATCATTAAAGCGTATAAAAATGCAAGGCAAATAATGTGCTAAACCATAAATTATAAACACACATCAATATCCCATACTTAAATATTGCTCGTCCTCGAGCAATCAAACTATACTCATAGACACAACCTATTAAGCAATTACCTTAACTCATTATACCAATAATCTTTAAAATAGTTTAAGCATAAAGGTGTGACATCCTCGCCTCAAGATTCGACTCACAAATACCATGCCTTATTCACAATTCTATTACTTACTCTACATGGAAGTCAACAACATTACTTTTCCTTTATGAATCATGTGCCCTCACCCAATCAAAGAGCTTAGTTCCACACACAATGAATTTTAAGAACATAGGAACTCCAGATAGTCAAAATTCACTCGCTCTCATAAATAACATTTATATGCCACAAATGATGCACCATAGGCTTGCCCGTAGTGTAATACTCTACTAATCGAGTTCATCCAATCTAAGATCAAGTAGGACTTTCATTGGTTGTAATGTAAACTGCGGGTCGGGTAGGATACATTTGGATATGAGTGACTACACCTCCCTAAAGCACATTAATATATATACTTTAATACACAACCCATACTTATGTCAAACCCAACATTCCACCTTTACTTCAATTTATATTACCCCATATTTCTTTAAACACACGTATATCACTAGCCACCAACACCAATACTTATTTTTCATACAATATACTATTGTCATTCATTTATTTTTTCAAGTGGCTTCGATTGACAACTCTTAATGCACCTTTCTCCTTATTTCAGTTGTTCCACTCAAAAGCCAACCCACCACCCCACACTTTGACTTTTTCATAATTTTTCACAATTCACGTGCTCATGAGAGGTGACAAGGTTCAAATATATGGTCGATTAAAACAAAGGGGTATGACTTGTAATGTGGTTACCAAAGAAATAGGATGATAGGCTCAACGGGATTAACTACGATACATAACATTTAGGTGGGTAAACTTTATATATCTGGCTTAACAAAGAAACGCCTATATCACTTCCTAGACTTAACAATACTACTATTTCGTTTCGCACACACACAGGTCAAGTTCTAGACATAAAATGCAATGCATAGAATACATACAAAACCTCACACAGACATGGAACATAATTCACTCAAGATTGGTTTCATCGCGACACTCCAGTCAAAGCGGTTAAGCAAAATTAAGAATCTATGATTTCAGGTACTTATACTAGAGTCAAAAACCGAGCCTAAGCGTCACAACCATAGTACTAAATATTCTCAAGGCATAACAAACCTAAGAGATATTGCTACACTCTAAGGCATAGCTCCGTGATTCCTACTCCTAAAAATTAAAACTAACTATACTCGGTTCAACTAAAAACCCTTGGAGAAAAGAACCGCGGCCCAAAGAAAAATCAAGGGGGAATTACTACACTACCTACAAAAAATTGGTATTTTCTTTAAACTTACTTCCCTCAAGAAAACTGTCTAGGAGATCCATCGTCGGGAAGAGTCCAATTTATTTTGTTTTGTTTTTTTCTATTTTTCTAACTAACACTAAATAACTAAAACACATAGCCAAATCAATTACTAAACTAATACTAAAACACATACTAAAACAAAGCAAACAAATACTAAATAACTAAAATTAACATGTACAAGTCCCCACCCCACACTTAGTTCATGCATTGTCCTCAGTGCATGCACAAAATGACAAAACACGAAAAATGAGTGGGGTGTAAAGAAACTCCCTGATCAAGTAGCGTCTTCATCCTCTGAATCTCTCCACTCTTCATCATGTTAGTCCTCCTCATCATCCCATAGAGGTGGGCCATAAAACTATCATCACGCGCATTGCGCTCGGTACTTGTCAAAGATTACATAGCAGTCTCTTCTTTCATCCGGAGACTAGTGATGTCCGTTTGTCGTAGGGGCTGATCAATGGTGTGGTCAAACTCTAGCTCCTCCTCAACCTCATCGTGTCTTAAGTACTGATTTAGAAAATTGGCAAATGGCATTCGATCGACCTTTTTACTCGTTCTGACTACAAACATCTGGTAGCATATCAGATGACCCACATTTACCCTTTGAGCCATCATGAGGAAGTAGAGCGCACAGGTCCTCTCACGGCCAATGAGTGTGTCATGATCGCACGGTAGGAGCCGTGCATTTATCAGTTTAAGCCACACTTGAGCTTCCGCCCTCATCTTCTGCTTGGGGAACCTCTTGTGCTGATTAGTTTTCTTATCCCGAACCTATGCTACCGTAGAATAGACACCACAAAGCATGTGTCTCAACTCTGTATATGTAGCCCAGCGAATGAAGTGGTCCAATGGCTCAATAGGAACATCTGGGGCACCTAAAAAGTTACATATGGCCGTGGCTGAAAAATCTGTCAATCTCCCACGAATCGGCACCAGATGTTCAGTACTCTGCGGATCAAACCCTGTATAGAATTCATGGACTAAGTTGAGATTAATGTCCCCTGTGTTCTTGAATACATAGCGCATCCCCATATCCTAAATGCCCTTCCAAATTGCCTGATACTTTGCTTTCAAGCTGCGTTCGTGGATAGCTGCTTTCGGGTGTACATGTTTAGGCCTACAGCCCTGTACCAATCCTTAGTATGTGGTAGTATGCTGTTGATGCCAAACTCCCGTTGGCCTTGTGGTTGTTGACGCATGGCTGCTATAGCTGCCACAACTTGTACTCCACTTAGATTGGAGGTAGCTTCTCCCCCTTTTCTCTTCTTTGGAGGAGGTACGGAGGTCGCCTTTGCTTTAGATGGGGCAGTTGAAGTAGCCTTTCCTTTGCCTGTGTCTTTTTTGGGAGGCATCTTCATTCCTATACAAATAAGCAGTAGTCAGATAAAACTGCATTACACACTACACACATAATCTTTGCAAACTTTCCGAGGTTAATCAGACTTCACCTCGAATTTTCTTAATGTTAGAATCAAAGAACAAAACATGGGCTACCCGTGAGCCACCCCACACTTAAGATTTTAACGTGGTGCGCGACTTCATAACACTAGTCTATTAATCCCTGAGACACGGGATCTAATGGGGACAAGGAATGCCATTGAGGCATTATATCAAACACTTAACATGCACTAGTGCCATGGGAGTTCTTATGGAAATGAGGGATTGTCTCATCCTCCCAAATCGGCTTAGGGGTTCCGTACTACCACATGTTTTCACAATCGCAGCACCATTCCTAGGGGATTCATGGGGTTTGGGCACACAAACTCAATACTACAATGAATAACAACCACCAATTTTTGTGTGTAATTGTATACATGTACCCAACTCGAAATTACAAAGGAAAGAGATCAAATCATACCTTTGAAGCTTTTGAGAGGAGGGAGCTGCCCGAGAATTTCTGATAAATGTGAAAGAATAGCAAGACTAAGCTTGACTTCAATGGGGATAGGAGAGACAACTATGGTAATGTGATGTTGAGTATGTGTGGGTGAGCCAATTCGTGCAGTGTGTTTGGTTGAGAGCAAAGCTGATGAGCAGATGTGTATGCTTGTGAATTTTTCTTTTAGAGCTTGATGTGTGTTTGGTTTAAGTGAGGTTAGGTTTTTTTTAATTGTGTTCAGTGTTTAGGGCGTGTAATATGAGGAGGTTCGACTAAAATAAGGAAAAAAAAATTAAACTGGGCCGAAATAACTTACCTGGCATCACCCAAGCGTCGCCAGTCTAACACCAGCCTTACATGGCTTTACCTAGGCGTCGCCAACCTAAGGCCTGGTGGACCTGGCGTTATCCAGGCGTCGCCTGCCCCAGCGCCTGGTGTACGTCAGGTGACGCTGAAACCCTGCTCGACTTGCCCAAACTCACCTGCAAACTTGTTAGTACCTAAAAAGAAAAAGAAAAATTCTAACTACACTAAAAATCAACTACGAATTGGGTTGCCTCCCAATGAGTACCTGATTTAACATCGCGTCACGACATAAATAATTGCACTTAAGGCATGCTTAACCTTCGTGGCTCGAGCAAATGAGTCACCGACACTACTTTCGCATCTTTCATGCCCAAATAATGTTTTAACATGTGCCCATTGACTCTAAACGTGCGAGAGTCATTTGATGCAGCAATCGCTATGGCTCCGGTTGGGTGAATCTATACCACACTAAATGGTCATGACCATCTTGACTTTAACTTACCCGGAAATAACCTCAACATTGAGTTGTATAGCAATACCTTATCTCCGGGTTTAAAACTCCGCTCAAGAATATTTTTATTGTGCATTATTTTCATTCTCTCCTTGTATAATCTTGTGCTCTCAAAAGCGTGGTAACAAAATTCATCAAGCTCGTGCAGCTTTGTGACTCTACTTGTGCCCGCAGCTTCTATATTGAGATTCAACTGCCGCAGTGCCCATAAAGCTCTATGCTCCAACTCCACTGGTAAGTGACATGCCTTCCCTAATATCAATTTATACGGCGACATACCAATCAGAGTTTTGAAAGCGGTATGATAGGCCCATAGTGAATCATCTAACTTTCTTGCCCAATCCGTTCTTGTAACATTCATAGTCTTTGTCAAAACACTCTTTATCTCTCTGTTCGACACTTCTACTTGCCCACTCGTTTGTGGATGATATGGGGTGAAAACCTTGTGACGTACACCATGCTTTTCTAACAGCTTTGCGAAGGCTCGATTACAGAAGTGAGTACCTCTGTCACTAATTATCGCCCTTGGAGTGCCAAATCGAGTGAATATGTTCTTTTTCAAAAAGCCAATTACCCCCTTAGCATCATTTGTTGGGAGCGCTGCGGCCTCCACTCATTTCGACACGTAGTCCACAGCTACGAGTATGTATTTCTTGCCATATGAGCTGACGAAGGGCCCCATGAAATCGATTCCCCACACGTCAAACACTTCTACCTCTTGAATTGGGTTCATAGGCATCTCATGTCGGCGGAAAATATTCTCAGTTCGTTGGCATTCATCACAACCTTTCACCCATAAGTGTGCATCTTTGAACACTGTCGGCCAGTAGAAGCCCGATTCTAGCACTTTTGCAGCGGTCCTTACTCCCCCGAAGTGGCCACCATATGGTGATGCATGACAAGCCTACAAAACAGAAGATTGGTCTATCTCGGGGATAGATCTCCGGATCATGTTATCAACATAAATCCTGAATAGGTAAGGCTCATCCCAATAATACATGTGACAGTCGCGAAAGAACTTTTTCTTTTGAATAGAGGAAAAATCATAGGGTACAATACCGCTTGCCAAGTAGTTTGCAATGTCTGCATACCATGGCGCCTCCTCCAATGTCACTGCTAGCAATTGTTCATCTGGGAATGTCTCGATTATATCTTCTAGCTCGATTTTCTTTTGAGCTCCCTCCAACCTTGAAAGGTGGTCTGACACTTGGTTCTCTGCCCCTTTTCTATCGCGGATCTCCAAATCAAATTCTTGTAGCAAAAGAACACAACGGATCAAGCGTGGATTTGACTCCTGCTTTGCTATCAGGTACCTAAGTGTTGCATGGTTAGTATAAATAATCACTTTTGAACCAATCAAATAAGACCTGAATTTGTCGAATGCAAACACCACAACCAATATCTCTTTCTTAGTCACGATATAATTGAGTTGTGCACCGCTTATCGTTCTGCTTGTATAGTAAATTGGGTGCACTAGTTTGTTCTTCCTCTGCCCTAGGACTTCTCTTATAGCATAGTCACAATGATGATTGGTACAGTCACCAGTCTCCTCTTTAGCTCCTCAAATGCTAACTTGTAGTCATCAGAAAACACAAAAGAATGATCCATTTCAAGGAGTTTACATAAGTGGTTATCAATTTTAGAGAAATCCTTTATAAATTGCTTGTAGAACCCGGCATGCCCAAGGAAACTTCTTACTGCCTTGACTGAAGTGGGCGGTGGCAACTTCTCAATCACGTCAACCTCAGCATGGTCAACCTCAATAGCCATATTGGACACTCGATGCCCCAACACTATACCTTTTTGTACTATAAAATGGCAATTCTCCCAGTTAAGCATTAAATTTGTCTCCACACACCTTTTCAACACTCTTCTTAAGTTGTGAAGACAGTCTTCGAACGAATCCCCCACTACAGAGAAGTCATCCATAAAGACTTCCATAATATCTTTAACCATATCAGTGAAAATGGCTAACATACACCTCTGAAAGGTGGCCGGTGCATTGTATAGGCCAAATGGCATTCTCCGAAAGGCAAAGATGCCATACGGACAAGTGAATGATGTCTTCTCTCTATCCTCAGGGGCTATGAAAATCTGATTGTACCCCGAATACCCATCCAAAAGCAGAAGTGATACCTCCCTACCAATCTATCCAACATTTGATCAATGAATGGTAAAGGAAAATGGTCTTTTCGGGTGGTTGTGTTCATTTTTCTATAATCCATAAAAATTCGCCAACCCGTAACTTTACGATTCAAGATCAACTCATTATTCTCATTGGGCACTACAATAATTTCACTTTTCTTTGGTACACATTGAACTGGGTTGACCCAGTTACCGTCAGAGATTGGGAAGATGGTTCCCGTATCTAACCACTTGATCACCTCTTTCTTCACCACTTCTTTCACGTTAGGGTTTAGCCTTCTTTGATGTTCTCTGAAAGGTTTTTTCCCATCTTCCAGTAGAATCTTATGCATACAAAATGTCGGGTTGATCCTCTTAATATCTGCAATGGTCCAGCCAATTGCAGTCTTGCATTCTATTAACACATGCAAAAGTTGTTCTGCCTGCACATCTAACAAACTGGATGAGATAATAATAGGTAAAGTGGATTTAGGTCCCAAGAAAGCATACCTGAGGTGAAACGGTAACAGTTTTAGCTCCAACTGTGGTGGTTCTTCAATTGATGGCTTAGCTAGAGGTGTTTTTCTTTTTTCTAAGTGTAAGGGCTCGAATTCGAGCTCTATTTTCCAGTACCCTCGCCCTTCAAGGGCCAAAACCCATTCTGCCAAGTTTTCACCATCCATTTCTTCTAAGTTCATGAGGCATGCAGCTAGAGGGTCTTTTGCGTTTAGAGTATCATCTTCCTCCTCCAAGATTACATCCACAACTTCTATCAGAGAGCAGTTAGCAAACTCACTGGGTCACCGCATAGATCTTTGCACATTAAACGTTATCTCTTCATCGTTCAGTTTCATCTTTAGCTCCCCAGTTCCACAATCAATTAAGGCTCTCCCAGTGGCCAAGAATGGCCTTCCCAAAATTATGGGAATCTCCTTGTCAACCCGGCAACCGAGAATGACAAAATTTGTTGGGAAAACAAACTTCCCCACCTGTACTAATACATCATCAAGGATACCAGAGGGCCTCTTCACTGTTCGATCGGCCAACTGTAATAACATAGGCGTGGTTCTAGCTCTTCCAATGCCTAAGCTTTTGTAGATAGCCAAGGGCAGCAAGTTTATGCTTGCCTCCAAATCACAAAGTGCCTTAGCAAACGTATAGTTCCCTATTGTGCGTGGAATTGTGAAACTCCCTGGATCAGATAACTTTTCAGCTATGGGTCTTGTCACAACAACACTACATGTCTGAGTCAATATAACCATGGCCAATTCTTGAAATTGAACTTACGAGACATCAAGTCCTTCATCATTTTGCATAACCAGGCATTTCCTTTAAGGCATCAATCAACGGAATGTTCACCTGAATTTGCTTCAACATCTCCAAGAATTTCTTATATTGCTCATCTTTTTTATATTTGGCCAATCTCTGGGGGAAGGGTGTTGGAGGCCGCTTCTTTCCTGTGATTTGATTTTGAAGCTGCTCTGGAACTGTTTCTACTTCCTTCTCTTGCTCTGACTCAGTTTCTTTCGCGACCTCTTTTTCTTTGCTTGTTTTAGCTGGCGCATGTTGTACTGTCACCTCTATTAACCCTGTTGAGTCATCTATCTCGATGTGTACTGGCACAAGTGTTTTAGTAGGCCGGCTTTCGCGAGCCATCTCTTGCTCCAGATCTAGGTCTCTACTATTTCGTAGACTTACTGCCATAAGCTGTTTCGGGTCCTGTTCTTTTGGATTGACTTGTGTATCTGCAAGTAACGTCCCTTGGGTACGATTGTTTAGGGCCATATAAATATGTCCTAATTGAATCTCAATACCCTTTATCGTTGATTCATGCGAGTATACCCTCTGTTGCATTTTTCCCGTGGACCCAATCAATTGTTGCAACATTCTGTTGTTGATGTTTAGTATTCCCTCAAGTTTAGTAAACCCATCATCTGGTCTCATAATCTGTTGTTGTTGAGGTTGTTGTCAACTGCTAATTTTGTTGGATGTAGCCATGTTTCCTTTAGTAAGGCGCAACTTGACCCAGTGGTTGCATAGCTCCAAGATTGTTGTTGTTATTGTGTTGCTGTTGCGCTGATCTATATTGTTGATTATGTTGACCCCAATTCTGACCACCTTGCCTCTGTCCCCAATAGTTGGCTACATAATTCATATATTCTTGATATTGTTGGTTGTCACCTTCCGCACTCCACGAGCAAACATATGGTTGGTTAATGCATGGTGTACATAAACCCCCATTAGTTGTGTCAACTATGTGAACCTGCTGCTTCTGGCCTGATTCATCAATCTTTTTGGTGAGGATACTCATTTGTGTCATTAGAGTGGCCACATTCTCAGCTATGGAGTTGTTTGGGTCCAAAGCCACCGAGTGAACTATTGGAGTAATCGTAGAGGCTCTTGTCATCCATCCTGAGTTTTGGGCCATCTTATCAAGTAGGATCTTGCATTTTGCGAATGTTTTACTCAGAAATGATCCACCTGCTGAAGCATCAACACTGGCCTTTAAGCTGTCAGCCAGTCTCATGTAGAATCTCTGCCCCAACATCTGATCTAGAATATCGTGATGTGGACACTTAACCAGTATGCCCTTGAACCTCTCCCGCATTTCTTGTAGTGATTATGTTGGTCTCTGCCTATAGCTCAATATATCATCAATTTGTTGGGCAGTTTTATTTAGAGGGTAGAAATTGTTCAAAAATTGCTTGACTAATTCCTCCCAAGTAGTGATGGAATTTATGGGGAGTGAATTAAGCTAAGCCTGAGCTTCTCCTATCACCGAGAATGGGAACAACAAAAGCTTTATTGTATCCGATGTCACGTTAGGCTGCCTTTGCGTTAAATATATTGACATGAAATTCTTCAGGTGCTACTGAGGATCTTCAATGTGTGACCCTGAGAACAATCCCTTATTCTACAACAAATGTAGCATGTTGTTTGTGATTTGGAATGATTCTGCTTGTATCTGAGGGACTGCAATTGCGGTTGCCAGATTGTCGGCGGTGGGTTGTGCCAATTATATAATGTTGTTTCTGGTACAAGAGGCACCACACCCCGATTGTTTGGTTCATTCTCATTGTTTCTGTTGTTGATTGGATTTTCTATTCCGTCAGCCATGTCTGGTTCGATTTGTTCTGTCGAGTTTCGTTGCTGTTTGTTTTTCTTGTTTGCACGATTTAGTGCCTTGAAAGCTTTCTTAGGATCTGATAACGCATCGAGCAATTCACCAGTTCTTGAGGAGTTCCTAGGCATGCACATGTAACACCCAAGACTACAAACGTTAAAATTTCAATGTATTTGGTTTAGAATGAAGAAAATTAACTACACTAAGAATTCTAGCACTTCTTTTAGCTGCAATTAATAACGCCATTAATTCCTCGGCAACGGCGCCAAAATTTTAGCATGCCCAACTATGCCTTATAAAAAGGAATTAGCGGTCGTTGCAAATATATTACGGCTAATAAGTCCGGAGTCGAATCCCACAGGGAATTAACCTATCAAACACAGCTACTAGACTCGCACAAATTCATGCAATCAATCTTCAAAAATATTTAAGTAACAATTTGGGTTTTTATAAACTAAATATTACGTAATGAAAATGCAATAATTAATAACTAACTATGAAAGGGTTGTAAACAAGAATTTGAAAATGATCGAACGTTGTGATTTCCCCTATTGTCGGAATCTTTTCCGCTACGTTTTCTACAATTTTGCCTAAGTCTTCTCTATCGACCATGAGCACTCTAACTGTCGTAACTCTCTCCAGAGTAATTACCACAATTTACTAGATATATTCTCCCGAATTACGCTAGCTAGCATTAAGTACAGCTCATTCAGATCGCACCAAGGTTTCGTTATCCCTAGTACCCATCTTTAAACCTCTGTATTGATCCCTCATATACGTTTAGGAGTGATGTTGTTCAACAACTACCTAAATATGCATTCTCTCTGGAGTAATACATACTAAATAGGCACAACTAATTGAAGGCCCTTCAATCAACCACAAGAATAATATAGTTGAACAAATAGAGAAAATACTACGGCAAATTTATATTAACGTAACAAGAAAATCATCCTTCAACAAGTTCCATCAAAACATTAGACTATGAATTTAGCTACTCATGATCAAAGTAACAATATCCAAAGTATGTTGCATAATTAAAGTACAAGATAAAGATAAAGTGATGTAGAAATTGTTGACTCTAACTCCCATTGGTTGTTCAATGAGCTATCCTTGCCTCCGGTTGCAAAAGTCCTTCCAAGTGGCATTTTAGGTCTATTTATATGTGTGGGAAAAGACCTAAATGTGTAGGCCAAGTCCTAGTCAAACTCGAAAACTAATTAAATCTTCAAAACTCGGATTGGACCTGGCCCCAGGCCTGGCGTCGCCAGCTTAATGCATGTTTCTGCTTGGACTTTGCCTTATGTTTCTAGCCTAACGCTAGCTTCAAGCCTAGCCTTTGCCTTGCAACACCAGCCTAATGCCAGCTTCATGCCTGGCGTCGCCAGGTTCTCTCATTCACTGCTCCCGCGCACGCTTTCGACTTGTAGGTCCTCTTTTTTCTTCTACTTTCATCTCCAATTCACCTACACATAAAATGGATCATATTACACGCAAATAAGGTGTACTTTATCATTAAGCGTATAAAAATGCAAGGCGAATAATGTGCTAAACCATGAATTATAGCCACACATCAATTTCACAAGCCATGTTAAATCCGTTCAACACCCGGACCGCCGGTACTATTTGATCATGTAACCCCAACTGCTCTATAACCCTCGATCCGATGATATTGACCGAGCTGCCTGGATCAATCAACACACATTTAACTCGAGATTTGTTGATAAGCGCATATATCACCAGTGCATCATTATGAGGTAACGATGCCTTTAACATCCTCGCCGCTGAACGAAATGGTTCCCTCAATGATGTAATCTCGGGTTCACTTTTCCCTCGTAATGGATACTTTAGTGCGCTTTATCATCAGTCCTTGTGGTACATCGACCCCACCAATGATCATGTTGATGACGTGCTAAGGTTCTTCTTGTTTGGTCTATTTGTTGGAGTCCCTATTTTTGAAGTGGTTTTTGGCTTGATCACTCAAATATTCTCGTAGGTGTCCGCTATTAAATAACCGGGCAACTTCTTCTCTCAATTCTTGGCAGTCCTCGGTCGTGTGTCCATGAGTGCCATGATACTTACATATCAGGTTAGGATCTCTCTGGATAGGATCTGATTGCAATGGTCGAGGCCAGTTGGTCTCCTTGATACACCCGATGGCTGATACGATGCTTGCTGCATCAATGTTAAAGTTATACTCTAACAATCTCGCAGCTTCCCATCCCCCGAGCGGCCTATCGAAACCATTTTTGCTCATCAGACCTCGGCTATTGGGCCCTCGATCGCTTCTCCTTTCGTTTCTTGTAGAGTTGTGCCCGGACCCCTTTCCCCTTCGATTTGCACTGTATGGTTGGTACCAATCTCGGACTGGCCTTGATTCATGATCAACACCTCTCTTAGGCCTGTTATCGGTTCTGATGGGATAAACGGACCCGGAAGGGGATCCGAGTTGGTCGCCCTCGACTTTTGATTTTTGATTGATACTTGTTAAGGACTTCGGCCCAAGTTATCGCCGGGTACTCTTCCAAGTTTTGTTTCAGCTGCTGCAAAGCCAAGAAGCTTCGGGGGTTAAGCCTTTGAGTGAATGCCTAAACGGCCCAATCGTCTGCAACCGGAGGTAAGTCCATCCGTTCTATTTGAAATCTTGATACAAACTCCCTGAGCATCTCGTTGTACCTTTGCTTAACCTTGAAAAGATCCGATTTTGTGGTCTCAACCTTAATGACCCCAACATGAGCCTTTACAAAAGCATCCGCGAGCATAGCGAATGAATCAATGGAATCCGGGGGCAAGGTGTGGTACCATATCATTGCTCCTTTTGATAGAGTTTCCCCGAACTTTTGTAATAACACTGACTCGATTTCATCGTCTTCCAAGTCGTTACCTTTGATGGCGTATGTGTAAGAGGTTACATGCTCATTTGGATCACTGGTTTTGTTATATTTTTGGAATATCGGGCATACGAAATCTCTTCGGGATATGATTCGGCGTCGCACTCGAAGGAAAAGGCTTTTGGAAAAATTTCTTGGAATCCGGCCCTTTCAGTATTTGAGGTGCTCCTGGGATTTGATCGACCCGGGAATTATATGTCTCTACCTTCTTGTCGTTTGCCTCAATTTTCTTTTCGCATGATTCCACCCATTTCGTTAATGCTTCAAGAATTTTCATTACTTCGGGGCTGACATCGGACACAGCTTAACCCGGTCTTTCGGTGATCTGCTCATTTCTTCGGTCCCGGCATGGTTCGAGCTCAACTTTGCTGGGGGCACAACATTGATTTTACAGCTGCTCTATCGCCGCCTATTGCGCCAGTAACATTTTGAAGATCAATCGTAAACTGACCCCGTCGCCTTCGCCTTCGGGCGCTCCTCGAGCTATTGGTCAGGCTTCTCCATGGACGCTATTCTCAGGGTCAGTAGGCAGGTTGGCGTCGATGGCCACCTACGAGTTAGCATCGATTGGGTCTGCAACCGTGACTCCATTAGGGTCGGCAGGGGGCACCTCATTTCTAGGCACCAGATTGTTGTTTTCGCCCTGATGGCCAGATTCAACCTCAACGTTCAAGTGAGCAGATTGAGAATTTGATATTTTAAAACTGACCTGAAACTCAGACCTTAAAGAACAAGTGTAAAATAGAGTGTGTTATGAAGATTTGTATCAAACCACCACTATTATCCTTAGCCCTACGGTGGGCGCCAAATTGTTTACCCTAAAAATAGATAACATTTGAATCTGTACGCGGTTTTAAGGATATGTGGATTGATTCAATACAAGTAATAAAGAATGTTAGATAAACAGATCAAAGATAAAAATAAATAACCAAACCAATTGTGACGTTAAGTCCGGGCTCGAATTTAAGCTAAATAATAGTTCTGCCCTCGACCGAACCCTCGATTCAGAGCCAAATATGTATGAAGAACTATGATTAAAATAAGAAATTCTCAATAACTAGAAAGCAGAGAAACAAGTTTACATTGCTTTGATATGTGTGTTCCAATGTGTATTGAATGAAAAAGCTTCCCCTTTATATTGTTTTCATCCCTAGCATAACTCTAAAAAAGGTAAAATAAAATCCTCCTTTCTCGTCAATTATTTATATGCTACCGACGTCGGGCGAGATTCGCGCCATGATATCCGGTTGGGCGCGGATATCATAATTTTTTGTTAGTCGTGTGCAACCATTCGTAGTGCTTTTCGAGGTTTAGGAGCACGCTATGGGTCTGAGGAGTGTTGTTTTGCCAGGCCCGGTAGAGAGCACACTGTTCGGCCCCTAGTACGAGAAATCCCTGGCTTCGATTCTGATCCCATGCAATCATGTCCCTGTTTCGTTTGATCCACCGAAAAATCGGGATGTATGTTACCCTCGGTTTTACCTGTATACACTCTCCACTGGAGTAGCAACCAGGGGCGGCCCGACGAATTCTGTGGCCTAAAGCCAAACTTTATGAGGGGCCTTAACTTTTTATTTAAAAAAATATTTATTTATTTGAAGTCTATTTTTCTAGCATTTCTTAGATACAAAGTTATTAATATTTTTTTTTATAATCAACAACTCCTAATAAGTCTTTCTTAATTGACAATATAACTAATTTATTTAACCTTTCTTGAGACATTGTTGATCTTAGGTAAGATTTTATCAATTTAATTTTGAAAATTTATTTCCGCTGAAGCGGCAGTAACAAGATATTAACATTATTCCATAAGTAATATATGCATTGGAAAAAGAATCAAATTTTTTTAGTTGACAGAGTGTATCAATTAAACTGTTATCTTCTAATTGTACTATTTTTCTTAATATTTTTAATTTCAAAAATAAATCTAAACCGTCAATATCAAATTGATTATTATGCTTTAGTGATCTTAATTTTTATCGCTAAATAGAAAACTAAAAATATTTTTATATGCTTCGAATTATTCAAATCTATTTTGAAGTGAAAAATATAGCCTTGTCTACTATTTATAAAGTAATCAACTTCAAAGGATTCTTCGAAATATTTTGAGATTTTATTATCAACATTCTCGTCAAATTGTTACTTTCTATATATCATACGTTTCTTACGAAATTCGGGTTTAATATTCATTTCAAGTGCAGTTTTCGTGGCAGAAATCATAGCAGCTGCAAATCCTTCTTCTCTATATTTGTTAAAGAAAGAAATCAAACTTTTTCACTTCAAAGGACCTTTTTTAAACTTATACATAGCATATTAGATATAACAAAAATAGCCCCCAAATGTGGGACCTAAAACAATTGCTTTACTTGCTTTATGGGAGGGCCGCCCCTCGTAGCCACTAAAAACGGACGGCTCAATATCTATGATTCTTTGTCGAACCTTTAAGCGAAATAAGCACACACATACGAATTATGAGAGCAAATTGACAAAGGATATGTAACAATCGCGTTGAATCTTTGGATAGGAGCTTTACCTCGAAATAGAAACAAGTAGACCATTTGTTGTGGGTCGAATATCAGTAAAGTTTGTGAACAATTTAAAATATTTTCTATTCTTGATCCAGCATTTAGCGTGTTGATGAATTTATTTTACTTATAAGTTTTCTTTTAATTTCACGGCTTTAAGTTTTGAAACTTCGTGATGTAAGTTCTTTGAAATTAGTTAGAAACGATTTTGAGGAATGACATCACCAAATGAAAATAACATCATTGTCTAATGTGAACAATATTTCTGTATATTATGAAATATAAAAGAGACTTTGGTACGAAATTTTAGTTTTGTGTAACAAAGCAAACAATTCATTCTTTTAGTTTTAGATATAGTAGTAGCTTACGTAATTGAAGAAAAAAAATTACTAGATTTCAGCCCATTGCCCTTTGGAGATTGTTTTATAAACTACTACCATAATTCTTTGGGAAAAAAGGAAGTAATTTCCCTCACGCTATGTATCAATTATCGCAAACTACAGAGACAGTTAATGAAATTAACTAATTAAGTAAATTAAAATAAAACTAAAATGAAAACCGATAGCACAGTTTTCAACTATAAAAGGTAAAGGTTGAAAGAGGAATATTAATAGAGAAAAGATATCCTTAAAGCAAAATTAGTTTATACAGTAATTAATTTGGGAGTCATTGTTCAAGCTATCCAAAAATCCAAATTTGCGTTTATTCTTACCTATCCCATAATCACTCTAACAAGATAATATCTTGTCTTGGGATGAAAAGGATAATAATGCTAGTGACTCTTGGGTGTTTAATCCTTTATCTTCTTCATTTTTCTCTACAACGTACTAGTATATATCAACTCTTACTTTTATCCTCTTTATTTTTATCTTAAAGCTTCTTTTTTTTCAAATTATTCTTACACTCCTACAATTACTCAATTAATTTAGTATTGACTAAGCAATTATTTGACCAAACAAAAAAGTGAATGCATGTAATTATTTGTAATTACACTTAAATTCCATTAGAATGTTACTTTTCAAACGCATATTGAGGTAATATATTTTTGAAATACCTTCAAAGTGGTCTTTAGCAAAAAAGACAAAAAGAGGAAGAAAAAAAGGAAAAAAGAGCATCCCGTTTTATGTCAAGTGGAGGACAGGCTAAGCACGTTTTGTCGAATTCCACAGGCAAAATGCGTGAAGAACTTAAAGGACGATCATGTCCTTTCGCTAGTCGAAATATTTATAAACTGTAAAAATAACCATATCAAGCATATAAATTGTTTTTTTTTTAGCAAATTATACTGCTAGGCGTGTTGCCTAGTAGCTATTTTATTAATAATAAAAAAAAAAATCAAAAAGGAAGAGTACAAGAAGGGGGACAAAAGCTATATTAGTCTGTCTCTATGCCTTGGCTATATAATCATCTTTGTGCGCCTCCATTGCCTTATGATGGTAGCCTCATGATGGGCTCATGGTGTGGCTGACGGCAAAGTCTGATCTCATAGCCGTTTGGGTACTTCCCAAAAGCATAGGACAAATAATAACACATACTGAGCTAAACCCTACCTCACAAATCCTATTGAGGCATGAACAACCTCATCTACTAGCAAGCATAATCAGGCGCGAGATTTTTTCTTTCTCCATCAGAATCAAGCGAGTATAACATTTGGGGCGTATTTAAAAAGCTAACATACACATAAAAGGGAAAAGAACAGAAAATTTTATTTTCTTGTTTCCATCCGATATTATGCACCCGCATTAGAGCTCCGCTAAATTTGATTTATATCAAAAAATTTCACATTTGAAGGTAAATCATTCTATTATAAAGACGATTCTATATTTAGGGTTCAAAATCGAGATTCTGGAATAAAAGAGTACCCATTTTATTACAACCCTCGTTGATAAAAGAACAAAAAAAGTCGTGAATAAGAAAAAACCTTAAAAATTGGACAAGGAGAAAAAAGACAAAAAATTAAATAGTACTCCCTTCAGTCCGTTTTGTATGTCGGTGTAGGAAAAGAAAAAAGGGTCTAAAATATTTATTACTTTAGAAAATTATAAAGATACTATTTTTTATTTCAATTTTACCCTTGCTTTCAATAAAGCGTATAGTTATTAGTTAAACACTCCTTATACTTAATGAGTTTTTAATTGTGTGTCAACTTTAGAGGAGGGATAAAAAGATATAAATAATTACAAGAATTATATTTAATAATGCACGTATTATTATAAAGAGTATTATTTCTTGTGCAAGATATATCCTAAAAATGAGTTTTGTTTATTTTTTTGAAAAAATAGTTTAATACATGAAGGTTATAGTGATCATTTCAGTAGTTTAATCCATGTATACTTAAAGTACAAATAATCCTAAATTTATGGAAATATAAAAAAGATAACCAAACACTGCACAAACTAATGCTGGATTTTATACTAGTGTTAATCATACCTTGTACATGAAACCAAATCAGCCAAAGGCTGTCGCATTTCGTTTCACCGGATTTTTCTCCTAAATTTTACTTTTCAACCTCCAAAAAAATCTCTCCTAAATATATTTTATGAAATGGAAAAAATAAAGAAAATAAAAAGGCTATTTTATTTTGCCAAATAAAGGAGAGAGACTACAACGACTTTGACAACTCCCTTCCTCCAACCGCCCGCGCACCCCCGACTCCCGCGAGAAAAATAACGCTCTCTCTCTCTCACACACACAAGCCATTACTAAGTGAGAGAGAATAGTGTACGCGCGCGTGACTATAAAAACCACTAAAAAAAAAACCCTTTCATTTCTCTCTCTAAAACCCCCACTCGAACTCGATCAAAACCATTCCCAAACAAACACTCTCTTCTTTCTCACTCACTCTTGTTCATAGATTACATATACGTATAGCCATCCGTACATAGATTATATACATACATATTTGTATAGTTATTTGTATTTATAAGTTAATTTAAAGGACAATGGAGAGGTACAGTGGGAACCAACCAATGGAGGGTGCTCCGGTATCGGAATGGACTTCTCCCGGCGGCGATACTGGGCTCGAAGGCGAGTATACTCTTACCTGCATTTCAATTTCGGACCAATTAGTATCAGTTCGTATAATGTGGACTGTATTTGAGTCATATATTATTTATGGGTAATGCAGAGGCTATGTGGCAGTTGTCGGTGGGAAGTGGGTCAGAATCGTACCCTGAACGGCCCAACGAGGCCGATTGTATTTATTATTTGAGGACGGGCTTCTGTGGCTATGGCTCTCGCTGTCGGTTCAATCATCCTCCCGATCGTAATTTGGTATTTTCTCTTCTTTACTTCCAATTAATTAGGGTTTATTTCAAGGTGTTTATGCTTAATGTACCTGATCAACTTGATTTACTTTCTCACTGTCCAATTCAGCTTGATCTTCTAATATATCAGGTTTTTAAAATCTTCATTAGTGATGTCTATTTTATATCCTTGAAAGTTATAGTCTGAAAGATCTTTCCTTTTTTGTACATTTTGTACTTTAGTCAGCAGAAAAGATTCGAAATTTCATGGATGTAAGTTAATGATAGGTTATGGGAGCTGCGAGAGCTATCGGAGGAGGAGAAGAAAAATACCCCGAAAGAGTGGGTCAACCTGTTTGCCAGGTAGTTTCCTTAAATGTGATGCTATCAGTTTCGGAATTTGGTGTTCATTTAATGATCAAATTCGAGAGTGAATATGTGTTTTCTGGATTTGACTCTCTTAGTGCAATAACTTTGTTTTACTTTTTTGATGAACATGTACTATTTGGACTCCCGTTTTGTTAACCAAGATTTGTGCTTTTACTTCTTATTGGATCTCTATTATGCTGAATGGTAGCTTATGTTGTCCTAGCATCTAGTAACTTATCCTATTTGTGCTCCCATTTCGTTAACCAAGATTTGTGCTTTTCCTACTTATTGGATCTCTAGTAGGAGTATGCTGAATGATAGCTTATGTTGTCCTAGCATCTAGTAACTTATCCTATTTGTGCTCCCATTTCGTTAACCAAGATTTGTGCTTTTCCTACTTATTGGATCTCTAGTAGGAGTATGCTAATAGGCAGCTTATGTTGTCCTAGCATATAGTAACTTATCCACAGAAAAAAAAAGTAAGTTGTCCTAGCATCTACTATGCTATTTATGATGTTGATCATGCTGATATGTGCTTATGTTCTTGTTCCTTTTGGTCTTTGGAAATATACTGTTGAATTGGGATACCGATAACTATTTTAGTTTAAATAACCGGATTTAGTTTCTACTTTCTACCGTTGGTTGCTAGTTTCGAGCTTCTGTTGGAGGAAATGCTTCAAAGAGTTTCTATCTCACCATGATTCATCTGTTCACTTGGCTGTCTAGAATGTTATCTGTTGGAGAAATTTTGTTGTTGTACTTTTAGGATTAAATAATCAAAGGAAAAAATGAAAATGGTTTTGTCTGCTACAATATTCCCTCGCTTATCTTCGTATTATTTGATCTATCAAGTGTACCTATTCTATTCCAAGCTATGACTCACATTAAAAGGTTGTTTAAAAATTTGATCTGCTGCTAATTCACCCAAGTGATTGTTGAATATGGAAACTGTCGGTCAGCTAAGCTAGATGGTTTTTTGTCCTTTTTGGAAACTTTTCAAAACCTTTGTGTATAAGGCTCTTATTGTTCACTGTTATAACGCTAGTTTTTGCTGATTATGATTTACAGTACTATATGAGGACGGGGATGTGTAAATTTGGTGCTTCCTGCAAATATCACCATCCAAGGCAGGGAGGTGGATCTCCAGCCCTGATGACACATAACATTTATGGATACCCGCTGCGACCGGTCTGCCTTCTTTTCATGTTCATTTAGTTCCTTCTGTTTCCTTGTTTTGTTATCTTCCGTTCCTTTGTGTTTTTGTTCTTTTTCCTTGTCTCCTTGGAAAAGTTTGACCATTGACGTATCTTTCTGATTTGGCTCTTTGTGTTCCTGGCACAGGGTGAAAAGGAATGTTTGTTCTATATGAAAACTGGGCAGTGTAAATTTGGCATCACTTGTAAATTTCACCATCCACAGCCAGCAGGTGTGCAAGTGCCAACATCAGCAGCTAGACCTGGAGCTTTTCCTTTGCCAGCGGCTGTTCCCCCACCAGCCACTTATCCAGCAGTGCAATCTCCTTATGTTCAATCAGCTCAACAATATGGAGTGGTTGCTGGCAACTGGCCGTTTGTGAGGCCTACTCTGCTTCCAGGTTCCTATGGCACATACGGTCCTATGCTTTTCCCCCCTGGGATGGTTCCTGTGCCGGGTTGGACTCCTTATCCGGTAGGTATATTATGAGTGTTTTTTGCAGCTGTTGATGTAGACCTTTCCTGAAAGGCACTGTTTATTTCCTGAGTATTAAATTATATGGTGCAGGCATCTGCTAGTCAAGTGCCCTCCCTAACTACTCAGCCTGCTGCTGGAGCAGGTCCAGTTTATGGGCTTACGCAACTATCTGCATCAGCACCTGCCTACATGGGACCGTACACGTCTCTTACTGCTTCTATAGGTCCTTCAGGCAGCATCCAGAAGGAACATGCATTCCCAGAAAGGCCTGGGCAACCTGAATGTCAGTATTACATAAAGTATGGGGATTGCAAATTTGGATCTTCATGTAGATACCATCATCCACCTGAGTGGAGTGGACCAAAATCAGGTTTTATCCTCAGTGCCATGGGTCTTCCTCTTCGTCCTGTAAGCAACTTGGCTTTCAATCTTTAGATTGAGATTCTTCATTGCAAGTTTATGCTTCATTCTTTTGGTCTTGCTTGCAAGTTAATTAGATTAACAGGTCATCAGCCAACATTTGTCAGCCTTTCTAAGTGCAAATTTGCAATTTCCTGTTCTATTGGAAAAAATATTGACAATGTGATGATAGCTAAATTCTGCTCCTCCTCTTTGATCTCCTGTAGGCAGTTGGGGCTTCATTTCTTTTCTTTCATTTTTCTGTTGTTGAAATATATAGAGCATGCACGTTCTGGCAGTTGATGAAGAAAGAGTGCTCTGTCGATCTCTCCTAGCATTTTTATTGTGTTATATATAACACTTTTCTTGATTCATGTTTCCTGAGTAATGCTGATTTTCCGATTAGCACCTGTTTCATTTGAATTTTTTAAACTAGTGTTGTGGTCAACCCCCCCCCCCCCCCCCCGCAAAAAAATAAAAAAAAAAAAACAAACCTAGACTAAGGGTAATACTAATTTTCTAGAGAAGCTAAATCTATTCGAGATTTGGCTATTGTACATGATGTAGATGCAATTTTTGATTCTGCACAATCTGTAATTATGCCTTGTCGCATTGGCTTAGTGTAAGTACTTTTAAACTTTGTGATTACTTGTTAAAAAGTATCTATTCGAGAAGCTATGAAACAACAGCAAAAACAGCTATGCCTCAATTGCAAGCTAGTTAGTATGTGAATCCTCACCATTCATTTCGCTTCAGTTGGACCATTTCATTCCAATATTTAATAATTTTGGGTTCTGTAACACTAAGTAAAAAGACTTCCAGCAAATATTGGACCTAATGTAAGCATACCAAACATCTTAAGCATTAATTTGCCTATATCGATCTTCTGCTCTCATTATATTCTATTTTTTCGCGAAGTATGTACGGATTCGAGAGATTACAGGTCTTTTGAGACAATTTCTCCGTTGATCTTAGGTCTAGCTGGTCCGTTACACTTTCAATCATCATGGCTTCACTCTAGAGGCGGGTACATTTGTAGGTGTACATAGGACTTACCCAGATCATCTCTTTCTTTCATTTTATCCTCTATGTGTGTTGCTTGCACCTTCTATTGGAGGTGATCATTCGGATCTTGTATGGTGCACATCCATTTATAGGTGTACATAGGATATAACCAAATCATCTCAAGCGACCTTCACTCGTCTTATTCTCTCTGTGTGTTGCTTGCACGTTCTGTCGGAGGTGATCATTCTGATATTGTCTAATTTATATGATTGCACTTTCATCTTAACATCCAAATGATAACATCCATAGTTCTATTATAATCATTCTTGTGGAAACTGTAGCTATATGCTTAGGAAATCCAACTGAACTTAGGTGTTGAATAATACTTTGATCTTTTTAGGGTTTTCCATCTAATTTTTGTACTAAAGCATTCTCTATGATGGGAGTACTTTTGTCTCTACCACCTTTTTCTCCATAGCAGTGGAATATGGAAAAGAGGGCAGCGAACTCCATTATTTAATGAATAACATTAAATCAATTTAATATGTTGTCAGTGTTATTTAGCATGAAGTAGTGTCCTAACTGTTATGATAAATTCAAGTGAAAAAAGTAATTTTTATTTTCAATACATCTTTCTTGAAATTTAAGAAACCTTTGTCAATTAGCTATTAGGAATGCTATCTTTGCAGTGGTCTGTTTCACACACAGCTGCATGGCTTTTGTCACCATTTACGGCCTCTACGTGCCATCTCCTAGGTTGCATGGAACTTCGCAAATTTTCTTTGACAAATTAATCTTAGGATTCTGAAGTTGAGTTGGAGTATTTTAAATGTTCTTCCAAGTCAAAGTCATCCACTTCCTAGTTAATGACACAGCTGTCTAATAACTTAATACTACATTTTCAGTCAGAAACTTGTGCATCTTTTGGATGCTTAAAAATTATAGAAAACGTGGTAGAGATTTAAAATATTCTCTGTATTGCCGTGGTCTCATGATGTTTATCTATACAAATACTTGTTCAAGTGCAGAAAAAAGTGGTTAAACTTGTATATTGTTCATAAGCAAATAGAATACAGTGCAAGCTGCTAAATTTCATCCTTATTCGCCAGGCGCTGTTTCTGACATCAAAGGGCTTTTCACCTCAACTGGAGCCTTGTAAATATGTGATATTATCTGAAGTTTGAGTTGTTAGTTACTATTGTACACTTAAAAATTGCTGTGACACATTTACTGGCACCCTTGCTATGAACAGTATACTTTACTGCTGATGCCTGTGGATGGTGAGAAATGCTTGGTTCCTGCTCTATTCTTATGCTTATTTTTGTTCGTTGTGTTGGAAAGTCAACATTTTAGCTTTTTCCACATGTCAACTTGGATTATGGACTAAATTTGAATGCCTTGCTTATCGGTGATTAAAGAACATATTTCTTGACTTTATGATGCCATATCATCATCCTTTTTATGTTATTCATGCATCCATTGAGATCTGCGCATTGCCAAGTTGATGTTGCGTTCTGGTTCTATTTGTGTGAAGTGATTCCTAGTAGTACATTGATCTTTTGGCAAGATTCATCCAGTAGTTAATCATCAGCTATCTGGTGATCAGTTCCATGAATGACCGTGCTAATATAGTAGTTTGACTAGTTTCTAAGCTTATTGCATGAGCCAGGAATTGATGTATCTTTTGATTTACTTCTGTGTAGTATATCTTAAACACTTTTGTTTCTTACCGAGGTGTATTAATTTTTTTAACAGAGTGAATTGTATGCTTTAATATTAACTGTGCCGTGCTCAGACTGGAAGATCATTCTTTTTGGGCTCTCTTAATTGTTCTTAGGGTGCACCAATTTGCTCTCACTATTCACAAAATGGAGTGTGCAAATTTGGACCTTCTTGCAAGTTTGACCATCCAATGGGAATAAGCTATAGTCCCTCGGCATCTTCTCTCGTTGATATGCCGGTTGCGCCTTACCCTGTCGGATCTTCTGTTGGTACTTTGGCTCCATCATCCTCATCCTCAGATTTGAAGCCTGAACTTGTATCTGGATCCACCAAGGATGGCTTCTCTACCCAAACGTCTTCTATGAGCTCTTCAAGCGGTTCAGTTGGTTCAATGTTCTCAAAGGGTGGTCCTGTTTCTCATTCTGGTGTTCAACAGTCTATACAGAATTCTACCTCTTCCAGTGGCAGCAGCAGTACAGGTCGCGATGGTGAGGCTCAAACATCAAGTTGAGAGAAAAGATTGAGAAATCACATTTTTCTACTGCTGAATGATCATGAACAAGGATTCCATTTTTGGTGCTAGCCTTTCTTAGGAGGCTTTTATCTTAGTCATCTTGGTTCCTCCCATTCACATCTAGCACACACTCTAGTTCTGTCTTTCTGTGTTCATATAATCACCACATGGCTCACCTTTTCCATCTAGCACACACTCTAGTTCTGTCATTTTGTGTTCATATAATCACCACATGGCTCACCTTCTCCATTTTTGCCCATTTTGAATAAGTGTATTCCATCTTTCAGAGGTCCAACAACCCTCAATGGAGGCCTGTACTAGGTTTCCGAATAACTAGTAACAAAAACCACCTTCCTTTTTAGATGTCCTTTTTTGGACCTTGTTGTGGTTATTTATGTTGTAGTCTTTTAGGGAACAAAAAAAAATTCCTGCTGTGTCATTCTCCTTCCAATTGGACTGTCTTCACTCCTGTCCTATTTGGTCCCTTTTAAAACTGGGGACAAGCTCCAACTTGACCATAGGAATGAATACCTTGGTCTTGTTGTTTTGGTGTGGGACTTTCTTGTGAAGAAAACAGCTGATTCACAGATTCCGAGCAAGGTAAATGTATTGCTGCCTTTATGGGATCTACCTGATACTTTATGTTGTGATATGGGAAATCACCCAATTTTTTTTCTTTTATAATAATATTTAACACCAAATACAGCAAAATTTCCAAGGGAAAACCTCGACTTTGTAAGAATTCAATTTCTGTTTATATCAAATTCACACTCATCACTGTCACTTTGATATTATTTATCGGTTATGATTTCCCCTGTGAGTGCTGTCAACGATTACTGTTTAGAGTGCCCTTAAAAATAAATATGAGGTTCCATTGATTACCTGAGTTACAAAGTTGAGGTTCTACAGTGCTTAAAGCTAACAAAACCAAGGAGGAAAACAAGTCATAGCCCAATAAAATGAACTAAATGACATCAGGTCTGAGGTCAAGAGTGTTGTTGTAACTAGAGTCGTGAGATTGAATATTTCTCCTAAAATCTAGACCTTTCCAATCTAAGCGACTGATTGACTTGTGATCTATTCTCTGCACGATTGTGGCATGTCCTTTTCTGCCCAAAGAAACTGGAATCTTAGTAGCTTAGCAAAATGCTATAGATTTAAGCATGTTTTTTTGGTTGATAATGTTTTGGACTTACCCTATAACGAAATTTCTCTATTATCCGCCTTCTTGTTTGCTGGATTTCAATTTTGTTTTGGTTTAGTTGAGCTTTCTTCTCAGCAAGTGTCGTATTTTAGGGCAATGTCGAATTATGACCAGGAATATCAATATCTGATGGCAGTAGGAGTTTTCTTTAGAGTCAAAATAACAAACTCAACTTTCTTTTTAGCTTTGCATTACTGTTATTTTTGTTTCAACTAGTAGCAATCTAATATAACATGCATTTCACGCACAACTTTCTACTACATAATCGCTAAAAACATTCAAAACTACTATTAGCATTCTCTTTCTTTTGTTGAAATTAATTAGCCAAACTCTGATAGTAGTGACATATACAGAAAAATAGTAGTAGTTGTACATTAATTCAAGAAAATCAATCTTCTATGTAACTCAAAAGTAATGTAGGAGTAGACTGCACTACTCCACTTTCGAGTTTTGCACGTTATGATATATACCGCATTACATTTCTTATGACCATCAACGTCAGACTGTGCACGGTAAATTCTTGAAAGAATATGACATAAAACTAAAATATAGGAACTCAAACATAGGGGGTAAGTCTCTATGAGAGAACCTAAAAACTCTCAAACAATGCTTCTGAGTTCCAAGGAATAAAGGTGATAAAATGAGAAACGCCATACCTTTAGCTGGAGTCAGTTAAATACTGCTGCTGCAGTGCTGCTTTTGTAATTAGTAGCAAAGGGCCAAATCAGAGAAGATGAGTGCATAGCGAGGAGGGCCTTTAGTAGCAAAGGCCCAAAATTCCTTCTAAGGCCTTTTGGACAAAAATTAAAGTATTAGAGCAACAAAATTTAAATTTAAAAGAAGTATTTGAGGTTGAAGTTATAGAAGAGTATTTAAAAATTAATATTGTTCATGAATTTAACTTAGAAAAAGGTTGAGAGTTTTGACAGTGAAAACCATTATTTCAATTTCAATACTTCCAATCTCAAATCTCCGTTTCAAGTTGAAGTTGGAAAACCAAATCGTAAACTAACATTGATTTGCAAAGGTTGAGAGTTTTGAAAGTGAAAATCATTATTTTTGAAAAATAGGCAAACGTGAAATCTTTAGTGAATTGCAAAGACCCCTCTGGTGATTGGTTTATGATCTTGTTGTGTGAATTTTAGTGTGGAATTGTTTATAATATCAAAATTTAGCAATACAATGATTTTAACCTCCATAAGTTAATCAAAATTTAGTAATACAATGATATTAACCTCAACATAACTTATGCGAAATTTAATATAGAAAACTAAACAATGTATTAATTACACAAAATTATCAGTATCAATTTTGCAACAAGTTTAAAATTTGTTTTATTTGAGATTGTATTTACTTTATCTCCCGTTAACACCTCTCCAACAATGAGCATTTCACAAAAGAGTCCCACCCTCTACAATTTCTGTTTGAAAAGCCACCTTTTATCGGCCACGGTGAACTACCACAGAAGGTCTTTTCTCTTTCAAATGAGAACTTACGAATGATGGAAAATCTGGGAATACTAGCTCCACACTGCCTACCCTTACTTCTGAAACTTGAGTGTGCACCAAAGGCAGATGCAGAACGCAATAGCCTTGTGGCAGTTAAACAAATAAGACATTGAAGACTACTCATTTGGGGGCACGATCAAAATATTGCCAATATCTCTTCAGACTGAGCCCCAGGTAACAGCAACAGACGAAAGCCTTATAAGCTCCAAAGAGATGAACACCAATGACACTTGGATCAAACACTGCAGAAATCTAATTTTGGCATTTCAAATTTCTCCAGCCTCTCATATTAATGGGCAGGATTGCTAATCACACAGGTGTGATGTTTTTCTTCATGTCTTTGACTTCACAAATCACATGAATATGCAGAACAGAAATGCTATCCCTGCCTACACAAAGCCAAGGCTGCAAGATTCCATGCTTATCCACCAAGGAACAGCGCATAATGGGCTCTCTTCAACAAATCTAGCTGGTTCTTGAGGAAGAAAAATTGATGGCTTGCTCTTCCATTCGCCACAAGAATTCAGATTCCAACAACATCATTATAGCCATTGTCAGATGACTGTGCTGCATCTCAACCTTTATCCATCTCAATCCATTGTTACTCTAGGATTGCAGCCAATGTATCAATGACTGGTACTACTGAATTAGTCCAAGGGCTTGTACTCCACCACAATATCATATGTTTGCATAGACAAAGGGCTTTCTGCAAAGCACCTATAGTGAACATCATTATCTAAGTCATAGAATGCGGTACGAACAACAGCACTTTTGAGAGAGAGAGAGAGAGAGAGAGCAAGTCCCCATTACATCCCCACCCTAAAGAGAGAGAGATCTAGAGCCTCAAAAATTTTTCAGACAAAATTTCTTATTAAAACGAATGAAGCCAAAAAGCAAAAAACACATTAAAACGACAGGAAAAAGGAATGGCATTACCTGAAAATAGCTACAAAAGAGCAATTATATAACAAAGGGGATATTTTCTCAAAAGAAGTTATATTCTCTGTTTTACTATGTTATAATTGCAGCTCAGGTATTTAGTTCCACTACCAGGATAGCAGTTTCTAATTCTAAACAGATCACTAGTAAATATAGCACTGCTGGTCTCGAACCTGGAAGAGCTATTTATTTAGAACTTATTTGCCTATAAAAGCAATAGTGAAAAATTGTTTGACAGATAAACCTTGATGAAGTTCTCCCTTTTTGTCTAAGAGATGAATTCAACGCAATGAGTTTAACACTGGCGCGTCCAACAAAATTTTCTATCTTCCAATTTCATTATATCCTAAGATGGTCAGCAATGTTCACAAATGATTGTTAAGATGGTTGACAGGAATTGACTCTCACAGCCAAACACTGGAGCAAGAAGAAAAACAACGATTTATGTCTGATGTTGATCTATTTTCAAAATAATGCCTGATGTTATTCAGAAGTTTTTTTGCCAAACAACATCAAACCTAAGGAGTTGTTTACATTACCCACAATACCGAACCAGAGCTTTGGGCGACCCTATTCTCAGCTTCAGTTACGAAAGCGAGGCATCTCATGGATGCCGATAAGAGATTAAATTAAGCAGAGAAATTACTTGGCATATTCCTTTATCTCAATGTGAGCTCGTCTGAGTGAAACTTACAAACTAGGTCCCAAGACCCCTTTTTTTTTTGTTTTTTGGGTGGAGGGTTTGTGTGTGTGTGTGTGTGGGGGGGGGGGGGGGGGGGGGGAAGGTGATACTCCTGCCCTACATGCAAATCAATTTGCTTGGATAAGAATTTGAGGAATTAACCTAAATAGTCAACAACCCAACTGCTTAAACTAAAAATAAATGGTGGCTGTATAATCTATGTATATCGGCTAGGAAAAGTAAATAGTGAATGCGGCCGAATATTTGTGTAAATATCCCTAAGAATTTTCCCTCCCAAAGTCCCAATATCGACTGCAGTGTGTTCAATTCTGATACTTGGTCCTAAATGGAGAAGTATTTGTACGAGCAAAAAGATTGATTGCTATTAGAACATAGCAATTTTTTGTTAGTTTTTGAGAAATGTCATAAAATATTGACTACGGAGTGTTCAACTTGAATACTTGACCTTCAATGGAAAAGAAAACACTTCTTTGATGAAAATTTGATTGCTATTAGAGTCATGCAATTAGTTGGTTAGTGAACACTCATTTTCATAAAGGTTTGACTAATGTATACAATAGCTTGGTTAAAGTAAAGAAGCATAGAAGTATAATGAAAGATACCTCAGTTCATGCCAAAACATTTCAGCATGTTCATGCAAGAAGGGTCGCAACGGCGCAAGAAAATCATCTCCGGCATACTGTTGTGTTGAATGTGTATTTTCGGAGATAAAAAGTGAGGTAACAACATGGACGATAATGGACGGATCTGGATCCCCCAGTATAGCCTGCAGCTCCCTTCCTATCCAAGGTTCTATTCTCTGTAACATCTTTTCTTTGGCACTCCTATTATCCATGCGCTATAAATTTAAACACCGAGTAAATATCAGAATTAAATTTAGACGTCTCAAGCGGAATCAATTAAGACAAACAACTTCTAGACATCAGGTTTATCATCAAGATAGTAGACATAATAATAGCTAAGATAGTAGACATAATAACCACAATGTCTTTAATTTATTTAGTGAAGAGCGTCAATCTATTGGTGTGAGCATACCTGCACAAGACAATATTTGGATGAAAACCGAACAGCCTGCAATCTCTCTTCATATATACTGCAACCAAAATATATCACGCTAGGTCAAACAACTAGCCATGCATTTAGGATTTTCCACGTTAATTTAGACATAATACCTGGCACGCCAGTGAATTATTCTCCTGTTAATATCATCTGAATTTGAAGCTCCAATCTGATCAAAGGATCGCCGCCTTGGGAACGGCCTCGTTCTGGAGCCAAAAGCATTCAGCTCGTCTCTCCTTCTCCTAATCGTTCAGTACAACATAAAACTCACAAATTAATACTATTTTTGGGGGATAATCCGGGCCAACTTACGGGTACTTCAAATTAGTTTTACTTTACCACTAAAAGTTAAAATTTTGGTTATGGCTGAACCTGATGGACAATTAATTAAGGATAAAAACTAACCTTTGGTCCACCAATCGATCTCTCGGCCTAGATGAGGCAAACCCTAAGTGTAATTTCTTAGTCTCGTTACGAGCTGATAATTTCTCTTTCTTAAAGGTCCCGGAGGAGAAACTGATTCTAGAGAACCATGAATCAAAGTCGGAGTTGCAGAGAGGGCATTTTCGCTTCAGATGGCTCCATCTGCGGATGCAGTCGATGCAGTAGGCGTGCATACATGGGATAATAACCGCTGCTTTCCGATGGTGTAACCGGCTCAGGCATATTGGACATGATTTCCCGACTACAGCATTGACAATTCGCTTAAATCTCGAGTCCATAGGGGAAGAGACGATTTCAAATCGGGTCAATTGTTAAATCCGGCAGATTTTACTGGATTTCTTTGGCGGTTATATCACCGGCCCGGTTCTTGTTTCCTTATTTGGAAAGCTCGTCCAAGTCAAAATAAAATTAAAATTCTCCAATTCTTCACTTTAAGGGAAAAAAACCTAGAATTGACTCGGTCATGATTTTGATAAAACACTAATAGCTTTGTTGGAGTGTCTAAATGGCATGTTGAATTAGATTCAAGAATTACAATTCCATCATCATTTGTATCTTTCAATTTCAGTCATGTGTTTTACTTTAGTAAAAATAAGGTCACTCTTAATATTGGACTATACTCTCTCGCTCTCCTTTTTTACATAGAGTTTAACTCTATATTAGAGCCCGTTCGGAAGGGCTTGTTGTAACTAATTTTTAAGTCAAAAATGGTAAGTTATGAATTTTAACTTTTGATGTTTGATTTTGACATTTTAGTTTAAAAACAAGTATTTAAACACTTTTTTATTTTATTTAAATACAATAAAGTAACTTAAAAGCTATTTTAACTTAAAAGGACTTGAAATAAGCCAAATTAAACGGGCTTTTAAAAAATAGTTACAAATAACTATTCATAATAAGTGTTAAAAATAAAGCAAACTACTTGCTGCTACAAGATGTTAATGAGTAATATACAAATAGTGTTAGAAATCTTTACATTTGTTATTGTATATATAAGATTAATCCTTATACATACACACACTTTAACTTTTCCATTTTTCATACTAAAAGTAGTACTAATTAATTAGTAGCCAAACTCTAACTAAGAGTATTATTTAAAAAATTAAAAAAACGCAAAGCATCACCGGCCATGATCCTGCGCTGGATACGTAGAAGTTTTAGGTGTTACTAAACCCACAAAGCTCCTGCGCTTTTGAGTTTTGGCTTTAAGGACCCTCGAAGATGAAGACTCATCACCTCATTTTCTCCACCCACCATTTCGCCGCCGATGAACACCGCCGGAACTGTTGGATTGCAGCCGAGATTTGAAAGCGCCGCCTCTATCTCATGGCCTCTCTGCATCTCGTCCAGCTCGTAAATCGCGGTGTTAACGCCGAGGTCAGAGAAGAGAGACTTAATAGAGTGGCTCATGCAGCAACAACTCTTGCTGAATATCACCACTGGCTTTTCAGTTACTATTCTGCTCACTCTCTCCATTCGCAAGTTCAATATATAAGCTAAGTATATATATAGATGCCAGCTCCTGTAAATATATATATACGAGTTGATTAATTTGTATTAGACTTTGAGTTTTAAGGTGAGGAGAAATGAAGGTCCAACGAGACATATATATAGACTTCCTTGACGTCGGTACAGATTTGCTAAGGTTGCAGAAAGAATATAATCCTAGAAAAAGGGAAAGTACTAGAAGTTCGATTTAAGAATAATGTATAAGTAACATTTATTGCTCTTATTTTTTGCTCTACTTCGTAGTATTGTCAGTGCATTAGTAAATTTAATAGCACAAATGCAGATAATCCATTTCAAAAATTATTTTTCTTTTTTTGGTACTATAAAAAAAGTATAAATCCAAGTGAGTATAAAATATATAATTTGGAGCATCCTAATATATACCTTTATAAATCCCTTATCCAAAAAGTTGTATGGGAATCATATATTAGTAATTTAATATCCATTGTACGTGTAATTAATTAGTTTTTGAGATTCAATGAGAACTATAATGTGGACTTATGGGTGCAAATACAAGCTTGTCAAAGGTTGCATCGTTCATTTAAAAAGAAAAAAAGAAGAAGCAGTTAAACATGCATATATGCTTGAGAATTACCTATTTTATGTGTTCAATATAATGTGGTCGTTTCATCTCATTACTGACATATACTTCACAAGTATTTCTAATCTATATGTTCTGATGATGGTGTGCAATTATGAATATTGTTAGTAATTTCTATTCGAAAATATATTCAAAAACCAGTAGTAATGAAAAAATAAAAAATATATGTATGCGGTAAAAACCGGTTAGTCCTTCTTACGAATTGGTTTAAAAGGTAATACATTGGATCGGAGAAGCGTCTTCATAGTATCAGGTTGAGGTCCGAAGTCAGGTCACCAAGCTTCGAGCCCGAAGGACCGATCAACGTCGAGTTCGATGTTATTATCAAGCTCGAATTCAAGTCGAACTATGATGCAAAGTAAAGTTATCGAGCTTATGATTCAGATACCGACCAACACTGACCCTGAATCAATACATGGATCCGAGTCAGAATCGAGCTCGAGTCAAGATCGAGAGCTCGAGTGAAGACCAGAAACTCGAGTCAATATCGAGCTCACAGACAAGAGCCGTTGCAAACCCACCAGATGAGAGAATCCTATCAGGAATTATGGAAAAGCTAAATTATTATGGGTCTCCCACTATATATTTTTAATTATATCTAAAAGTAGGATCCTCCACTATAAAGAGGATGGCTACATTTCTGTAAATGAGAGTTTTTACTTACATTGTAATTCAAGCACCATATTCTCCTATATTCAAGAGTTATTCTTTTAAGCTTCCTAAATTGATTTATCTTTCTTAGTCCTAAAAATCATCTTTTTTCTAACCTTGTTTATTTTGCATTCTTTGCAATCCATATTGGATATTTCTATCTATCCTTATGATTTGCATTAAGCTATATCACATATCCTTAGAACTACGTACAAATTCAACTCTATCCGTTTTTCGGGTATGACATCGAATATCAATTCCGTACGACCATCAAGTCTCAAATTTTAGCAGACTTCGTGACCGATTTCACGCCGACCCTCGTATCCGAAATTAAAAAAGAACTCTTATTGAAATCGGGTACGTCATCGGGGGTATGGACCCTTTTTACGGATGGGGCTTCGAACGTGAAAGGGTCAGGGCTAGGCATCATTTAAAAGCCACCCACGGGTAACACTATTAGGCAATCTATCTCGAGCTAGCTAAAAGCTTGGGAGCAGAAGTCATTGAAGCCAAGTGTGACTCTTTGCTGGTGGTAAATCAAGTAAACAAAACCTTCGAAGTTCGAGAAGATAGAATGCAAAGGTATTTGGACAAACTGCAGGTCACTTTGCACCATTTCAAAGAATGGACTTTACAGGATGTTCAACGAGAACAAAACAGTGAGGCTGATGCACTTACAAATTTGAGATCATCGGTCGAGGAAGGCGAGATAAGCTCGGGGACTGTCGTTCAACTCTCGAGATCCGTAATCAAAGAAGGTCATGCCGAGATAAATTCTACAAGCTTAACCTGGGATTGGAGAAATAAGTATATTAAATACTTAAAGAATGGAAAGCTCCCATCGGACCCTAAAAATTTGAGGGCCCTACGAACCAAAGCTGCTCGATTTGCATTAACTATAGATGGAACGTTATACCGAAGGACATTAGATGGACCATTGGCTGTATGCTTAGGTCCAGGAGACGCCGACTACATCTTACGTGAGGTGCACAAGGGCGCTTATGGAAATCACTCTAGTGCCAATTCATTAGTCTGAAAAATAATCAGGGCAGGGTACTATTGGATCGATATGGACAAAGATGCAAAGGAGTTTGTTTGAAAATGTGACAAATGTCAAAGGTTTGCACCAATGATCCATCAGCTCGGAGAGCAACTTCACTCAGTCCTATCCCCATGGCCATTCATGAAATAGGGAATGGATATCGTCGGCCCTCTGCCATCGGCCCCAGGTAAAGCTAAGTTCATTTTATTTATGACTCACTATTTCTCTAAATCGGTTGAAGCACAAGCGTTCGTAAAAGTAAGAGAGAAAGAGGTTATAGACTTTATTTGGGATCATATCGTATGTCGATTCGGGATACCCACCGAAATAGTGTGTGACAATGGGAAACAGTTTGTCGGCAGCAAAGTGACAAAATTCCTCGAAGAACACAAAATAAAAAGGATATTATCAACACCGTATCACCACAGGGGGAACGGACAGGTTGAATTAACTAACAAAACTATCATTCAAAACCTAAAGAAGAGGCTGAACGACACTAAGGGAAAATGGAGAGAAATCCTACCCAAAGTTCTTTGGGCATATCGAACAACATCAAAATCTAGTACATGGGCAATCTCGTTCTCCTTAGTATATGGATCTGAAGCCTTGATTCCAGTCGAAGTCGGGGAACCCAGTGCCAGGTTTTGATATACAACAAAAAAGTCAAATAACGAGGCTATGAACACTAGCTTCGAACTATCGGATGAAAAACGAGAAGCTGCTCTCGTCCAATTGGCCGCCCAAAAGCAGCGAATTGAAAGATACTATAATCGAAGCACCAAGCTTCTCCATTTTAAACTCGGGGACTTAGTGCTAAGGAAAGTCACCTTCAATACACGAAATCCAAACGAAGCAAAACTAGGACCGAGATTTACCCACATCTTATATCCACGAAAAGTTTCCTCAATTTCAAAATTTATTATGCAAACAGGCTTAAGGGCTGATTACTACCCCTTAAGTCGGGGACTGCCAACCAAAAATCAATGAAGCCCAAGGGCTACACCGACTCGAGTTCGAGCAAGCACTCACTCAACTACTAAGCCTACGGGCTACTCTTATCTTGAGTTCGAGAAATCACTCACTCTACTATTTAGCCTACGTGCTACATTATTTCGAGTTCGAAATCACTCACTCGACAATTAAGCCTACGGGCTATATTACTTCGAGTTCGAAATCACTCACTCGACTATTAAGCCTACGGGCTATATTACTTCGAGTTCGAGCAAGCACTCACTCGACTACTAAGCCTACGGGCTACTCTTATCTTGAGTTTGAGAAATCACTCACTCAACCATTAAAGCCTACGGGCTACATTACTTTGAGTTTGAAATCACTCACTCAACCATTAAGACTACGAGCTATATTACTTCAAGTTTGAACAAGGCACTCATTCGAATACTAAAGCCTACGGGCTACTCTTATCTTGAGTTCGAGAAATCATTCACTCAATCATTAAGCCTACGGGCTACGTTACTTTGAGTTCGAGCAAGGCACTCACTCGAATACTAAACCTACGGGCTACTCCTATCTTGAGTTCGAGAAATCACTCGCTCAATCATTAAGCCTACGGGCTACGTTACTTCGAGTTCGAAAACGCTCATTCAGATATAAAGGCTACAAAGTCCGAATTCGATCGAATTGCCTAAAGCCTTATGAAAATATTCATAAGGCATGGATAAAATGAAATCTTCACAAGACAAAAAAATAAAACAGAGGCAAGACAGGAAAAGAAAAGATATTTGTATATATTTACAAGATCATTTACATGATTGTTTGCAACATCCGAAATAGAAACTAAGGGAATACGTTTCTTGGTTATCCCCAGGGGCTGTCTCTTCTCCATTGGGATCCTCTCCGCTCTCGGACCCGCTCTTGCTCCCACCACCATCATCATCATCGTCATCATCAGAAACTAAGGTTTCAACATCGGTTTCGAGCTCTTTAGCCCTTTTTATCTCTTCAGTGAGGTCGAAACCTCGAGCATAGATCTCCTCGAGGGCATCCCTCCGAGATCGGCACTCAGCAAGCTCAGTAATCCAACCGAACCTCGAGCTCCTCTATTCTTCTTACTTGAACCGAGCTTTTCTCCTTCATACTTTGAAGCTGGTTTTCAACCGATGATAATTGGGCTCGAGCAGCCTCTTTCTCTGCAGCAAAGCAGTTCATACCATCTTTCCACTTCAAGGACTCCGCTTATATCACATCGACCTCCTCACAGAGTTTCCCGATAATCTCAATTTTCTGCTGTAGCTGTGAGACCGAAAAATTAGCCATCGTTCCGGTATCAAGCCCATAGGCTTTTAAAAGTGTCATTACCTGCTCAGACTGATCGGTCTGATCTTGGTGAGCCTTGGCCAACTCAGCTTGGATATCTTTGATTTACTCTCCTCTTTGCCCTAAGAGGATTTTAAGAGAGTTCCTCTCCTCTGTGACCCGTTGAATACCGGTATCGAACCAATGCAGCTCAGCTCGAGACCGAGAACTCTCTTCTAGATAAACCACCACAGCCTGTGAAGAAAGAAAAAAAGAAGTTAGGAAAGAATAGCAAAACATAAAAAATAAAGAGAGTTAAGAGCTTACTCGATTCAGAGCTAGCTGCGCTTCACATAAGAAGCCTGACACATCACTAGGGCCAGGAGCGTCCTCGGCCCCCATAAACAGATCATGGAAAGGGTCCTCCCCTTCTGAGACCCGCTTATCTCGAGGGTCCCCAAATCTTGGGCTTACCGAATAGACCCTCTAGAAAAGGCAGGGAGAGTGGGCGAATCTCCAATTACTATTGCCCCAGGCGACTCTTGGGGCGTTCTCCTCAGTTATGAGAGCTTCAAGACCGGCCCCTTTCGATGTAACCACCATTTGTTGACTTCGGTAGGAAGCATCCTTGATCTCTAATGACTCGGGAACCTTTCCTGAACCTTCCTCTGATATCACCTCGGTCCGAGGCGGAGCCTTATGAATCATCATCGATTCAGCCGCCTTTGGGGCATCAGTGCTTTTCTTCATTGGGGCCACCAACGGGGACCCGTCGTTTTCTTCTTCTTCTTCTTCTTCTTCTTCTTCTTCTTCTTCTTCTTCTTCTTCTTCTTCTTCTTCTTCGTCTTTATCCATTAGATGCAGAGCTGATTCTACAGTCAAATGAATGGTATTTGTCTTCGGCTTACGAGCCGTCCTCTTTTTCGATTTTGGATCTTCGGTAACGGAGACCCTTTTTCCTCTTATTTTCCTTCAACGACTTTGGGACAGAGGCCGTAGCCTCTTCCTCGACGGACAGGGGCCTCAAAACCGTATCTTTGTCCACACCTACATACAGGAAAATTTATTAAAAGTATATAGAAAGCATCTCGTTCGAACTACCAAAAAATACGAGAAAGGGGCTTACCATGATTCTTGGCCTCCCATCGGCCCTTTGACAAGTCACGCCATGAGCTCTCGGCGTATGTGGAGGTCGAAGCCAGATCCTGTACCCAGTTCTTGAGATCAGGAACTGCGCTGGTATCCAGGGAACCGCTATATCACAAAAAGGGGATATCGATGAGAAAAGAAATGAAAAGGCAAAATAGTAGGAGATAACAACAGAATTACACTTACGCTTCATGTTCCACTCCTCGGGAAAAGGCATCTTTTCAGTCAGAATTAGGTCTGAAGTCCTTACTCGGATGAGCCTGCCTATTCAGCCTCGATCCATGTCCTCATCTATGCTCGAGAACAGAGCCTTGGTAGCTCGATGCTGAAGTTTTATTAACCCTCCCCGAAAAAGGCGAGGACGGTATAATCAGATGAGATGATCGAGGGTGAAAGGCATCCCCTCAATTTTGTTCACAAAGTATCAGATCAAAACAATGATCCGCCAAAAAGAGGATGAATCTGGCCTAGGGTTATCAGGTATTTACGACAAAAATCTATGATAACAGGATCGAGGGGACCCAACGTGAAAGGGTAAGTGTACACACTTAAAAACCCTTTCACGTGAGTAGTAATGTCCTTTTCGGGAGACGGTACTACCACTTCTTTTTTCCCCCAGTTACAATCTTTTTTTATCTGCTCGATATACCCACGGGTTTTCGAATAAATATATCTTGATACGGGCTCACATCGACCGGGAATCGGCGAACCTTTATCGAGTTTGAAATTGAAGGTAAGAACACACGCCGCCGGAACGCACTCCTTAGCCCGTGGATCCGTCGGTGTTTTGTCGGCGGCAGATTGGGAAGAAGAAGATTTCTCTTTTTGGGGGACTGTTTTTGATGTCTTCACCATATCTGGATTTAGAGAAGGTCATAAAGATTTGGTGGTTTTTAAGAAGAATTTTGTAGAAAAGAACCACAGATCTATGAATGAACTCAGAAGAGACGAAAAGGAACTTAGAAAATTTGGAAGATTAAAGACGTAAAAGTGATAAATGGTGAAAGGAAGGGCTATTTATCGATTGAAGAAATGGAGATTCAATATCATCGGTGGCCGACCACCGTTTGACATGCATTAAATGCCTTGAAAAACTAAGCCAACGGGATAGCTATCATGAGCATCCTGATCGAGCCTAATGTGAACGTCAGCTTATATCTGATCGAGCCATTGTAAAATCATGTCGTTTCTCGCTACATCCTTCTAGAGAAACAAGAGGACTATCTGTATACGGTAAAAACCGGTTAGTCCTTCTTACGAACTGGTTTAAATTGTAATACATTGGATTAGAGAAGCGTCTTCATAGTATCAGGTTGAGGTCCGAAGTCAGGTCACCAAGCTTCGAGCCCGAAGGACCGATCAACGCCGAGCTCGATGTTATTATCAAGCTCAAAACCAAGTCGAACTATGATGCAAAGTAAAGTTATTGAGCTTATGATTCAGAGATCGACCAACACTAATCCCTAATCAATACAGGGATCCGAGTCAGAATCAAGCTCGAGTCAAGATCGAGAGCTCGAGTCAAGATCAGAAACTCGAGTTAATATCGAGCTCACAAATAAGAGTCATTGCAAACCCACCAGATGAGAGAATCCTGACAGGAATTATAAAAAATCTAAATTATCATGGGTCTCCCACTATGTATTTTTAATTATATCTAAAAGTAGGATCCTTCACTATAAAGAGGATGGCTACATTTTTGTAAATGAGAGTTTTTGCCTAGATTGTAATTCAAGCACCATATTCTCTTATATTCAAGAGTTATTCCTTTAGGCTTCCTAAATTGATTTATCTTGCTTAGTCCTAAAAATCATCTTTTTTCCAACCTTGTTTACTTTGCATTCTTTGCAATCCATATTGGATATTTCTATCTATCCTTACAATTTGCATTAAGCTATATCACATATCTTTAGAACTACGTACAAATTCAACTCTATCTATTTTTTAGGTAAATATTGGGAGCAGAAGTCATTGAAGCCAAGTTTTACTCTTTGCTGGTGGTAAATCAAGTAAACAAAACCCTTGAAGTTCGAGAAGATAGAATGCAAAGATATTTGGACAAACTGCACGTCACTTTGCACCATTTCAAAGAATGGACTTTACAGCATGTTCCACGAGAACAAAACAGTGAGGCCGATGCACTTGTAAATTTGGGATCATCGGTCGAGGAAGGCGAGATAAGCTCGGGGACTGTCGTTCAACTCTCGAGATTCGTAATCGAAGAAGGTCATGCCGAGATAAATTCTACAAGCTTAATCTAGGATTGGAGGAATAAGTATATTGAATACTTAAAGAATGGAAAGCTCCCATTGGACCCTAAATATTCGAGGGCCCTACGAACCAAAGCTGCTCGATTCACATTAACTGCAGATGGAACATTATACCGAAGGACATTAGATGGACCATTGGCAGTATGTTTAGGTCCAGGAGATGCCAGCTACGTCTTACGTGAGGTGCACGAGGGCACTTGTGGAAATCACTCTGGTGCCGATTCATTAGTCCGAAAAATAATCAAGGCAGGGTACTATTGGATCGATATGGACATAGATGCAAAGGAGTTTGTTCGAAAATGTGACAAATGTCAAAGGTTTGCACCAATGATCCATCAGCCCGGAGAGCAACTTCACTCAGTCCTATCCCCATGGCCATTCATGAAATGGGGAATGGATATCGTCGTTCCTCTGCCATCGGCCCCAGGTAAAGTTAAGTTCATTTTATTTATGACTGAATATTTCTTTAAATGGGTTGAAGCACAGGCGTTCGTGAAAGTAAGAGAGAAATAGGTTATAGACTATATCTGGGATCATATTGTATGTCGATTCGGAATACCCACCGAAATAGTGTGTGACAATGGGAAATAGTTTGTCGGCAGAAAAGTGACGAAATTCCTCGAAGACCACAAAATAAAAAGGATATTATCAACACCGTATCACCCCAGTGGGATCGGACAGGCCGAATCAACGAACAAAACTATAATTCAAAACCTAAAGAAGAGGCTGAACGACGCTAAGGGAAAATGGAGAGAAATCCTATATATGATTTCTCTCTAGTTCGAAAACGCTCACTCAGATATAGAGGCTACAAAGTCCGAATTCGATCGAATTGCCTAAAGCCTTATGAAAATATTCATAAGGCATGAATAAATCGAAATCTTCACAAGACAAAAAAATAAAACAGAGGCAAGACGGGAAAAGAAAAGATATTTGTATATATTTACAAGATCATTTACATGATTGTTTGCAACATCCGAAATAGAAACTAAGGGAATAAGTTTCTGGGTTATCCCAGGGGCTGTCTCTTCTCCATCAGGCTCCTCTCCGCTCTCGGACCCGCTCTTGCTCCCACCATCATCATCATCGTCGTCGTCATCATCAGAAACCAAGGCTTCAGCATTGGTTTTGAGCTCTTTAGCCCTTTTTATCTGTTCAGTGAGGTCTAAACCTTGAGCATAGATCTCCTCGAGGGCCTCCCTCGGAGATCGGCACTCATCAAGCTCAGCAATCTAATGCGCTTGAGTGTTAGCGATCTCGGCTGCCTCTCTTGCTTTTGTCTGGGCAGCTTCAACATCAACCCGATAAATGGCCACGAATGCATCCGCATCAGCCTTTACCTTTCCGAGGTCAAATTCGGCCTTAGCAAGTTCAGAAGCCAACCGAACCTCGAGCTCATCTATTTTTCTTACTTGAACCGAGCTATTCTCCTTCATACTTTGAAGCTGGTTTTCAACCGATGATAATTGGGCTCGAGCAGCCTCTTTCTCTGCAGCAAAGCAGTCCATACCATCTTTCCACTTCAAGGACTCCGCTTGTATCACATCGACCTCCTCACGGAGTTTCCCGATCATCTCAATTTTCTGCTGTAGTTGTGAGACCGAAAAATTAGCCATCATTCCGGTATCAAGCCCATAGGCTTTTAAAAGTGTCATTACCTGCTCAGAATGATCGGTCTGATCTTGGTGAGCCTTGGCCAAATCAGCTTGGAGATCTTTGATTTACTCTCCTCTTTGCCCTAAGAGGATTTTAAGAGAGTTCCTCTCCTCCGTGACCCGTTAAATACCGGTATCGAACAAATACAGCTCAGCTCCAGATCGAGAACTCGCTTCTCGATGAACCACCACGGCCTGCGAAGAAAGAAGAAAAGATGTTAGGAAAGAATAGCAAAACATAAAAAATAAAGAGAGTTAAGAGCTTACTCGATTCAGAGCTAGTTGCGCTTCACAGAGAAAGCCCGAAACATCACTGGGGCCAGGAGCGTCCTCGGCCCCCATAAACAAATCATGGAAAGGGTCCTCCCATTCGTGAGACCGGCTCATCTCCAGGACCCCCAAAGCTTGGGCTTACCGAATAGACCCTCTGGAAATGGCAGGGAGAGTGGGCGAATCTCCAATTACTATTTCCCCAGGCGACTCACTTGGGGCGTTCTCCTCAGTTATGAGAGCTTCAAGACCGGCCCCTTCCAAGGTAACCACCATTTTTTGACTTCGGTAGGAAGCATCTTTGATCTCTAATGACTCGGGAACCTTGCTTGAACCTTCCTCCGATATCTCCTCGGTTTGAGGCGGAGCCTTATGAATCACCATCGATTCAGCCGCCTTTGGGGCATCAGTGCTTTTCTTCATCGGGGCCGCCAGCGGGGACCCGTCATTTTCTTCTTTTTCATCGTCTTTATTCCTTAGATACAGAGCTGATTCTACAGTCAAAGGAATGGTATTCGTCTTCAGCTTACGGGCTGTCCTCTTCTTTGGTTTTGGATCTTCGGGAACAGAGACCCTTTTCCTCTTATTTTCCTTCACCGGCTTTGGGACAGAGGCCGAAGCCTCTTCCTCGATGGACATGGGCCTCAAAACCGCATCTTTGCCTACACCTACATACGGGAAAATTTATTAAAAGTATATAGAAAGCATCTCGTTCGAACTACCAAAAAATACGAGAAAGGGGCTTACCATGATTCTTGGCCTCCCATTGGCCCTTTGACAAGTCACGCCATGAGCGCTTGGCGTATGTGGAGGTCAAAGCCAGATCCCGTATCCAGTTCTTGAGATCGGGAACTGCGCTGGGCATCCAGGGAACCGCTGCATCACAAAAGGGGGGATATCGGTGAGAAAGGAAATGAAAAGGCAAAATAGTAGGAGATAACAACAGAATTACACTTACGCTTCATGTTCCACTGCTCGGGAAAAGGCATCGTTTCAGTCAGAATTAGGTCTGAAGTCCTTACTCAGACGAGCCTGCCTATCCAGCCTCGATCCCTGTCCTCGTCTATGCTCGAGAACAGAGCCTTGGTAGCTCGATGCTGAAGTTTTATTAACCCTCCCCAAAAAAGGCGAGGACAGTATAATCGGATGAGATGATAGAGGGTGAAAGGCATCCCCTCAATTTTGTTCACAAAGTATCGGATCAAAACAATGATCCGCCAAAAAGAAGGATGAGTCTGGCCTAGGGTGATTAGGTATTTACAACAAAAATCTATGATAACAGGATCGAGGGGACCCAACGTGAAAGGGTAAGTGTACACATTTAAAAACCCTTTCACGTGAGTAGTAAATATATCTTGATACGGACTCACATCGACCGGGAACCGGTGAACCTTTATCGAGTTTGAAATCGGAGGCAAGAACACACGCCGCCGGAATGCACTCCTCAGGTCGTGGATCCGCTGGTGTTTTGTCGGCGGCAGATTGGGAAGAAGAAGATTTTTCTTTTTGGGGGACTGTTTTTGATGTCTTCACCATCTTTGGATTTAGAGAAGGTGATAAAGATTTGGTGGTTTTTAAGAAGAATTTTGTAGAAAATAACCACGATCTATGAATGAACTTAGAAGAGACGAAAAGGAACTTAGAAAATTTGGAAGATTGAAGACGTAAAAGTAATAAATGGTAAAAGGAAGGGCTATTTATAGATTGAAGAAATGGCGGTTCAATATCAGCGTTGGTCGACCACCGTCTGACATGCATTAAATGTCTTGAAAAACTAAATCGACGGGACAGCTATCACGTGCATCATGATCGAGCCTAATGTGAACGTCAGCTTATATCTGATCGAGCCGTTGTGAAATCATGTCGTTTCTCGCTACATCCTTCTCGAGAAATAAGGGGACTATCTGTATACGGTAAAAACTGGTTAGTCCTTCTTACGAACTAGTTTAAATTGTAATACATTGGATCAGAGAAGCGTTTTCATAGTATCAGGTTGATGTCCGAAGTCAGGTCACCAAACTTCGAGCCCGAAGGACCGATCAACGCCGAGCTCGATGTTATTATCAAGCTCGAAATCAAGTCGAACTATGACGCAAAGTAAAGTTATCGAGCTTATGATTAAGAGACCAACCAACACTGACCCCGAATCAATACAGGGATTCGAGTCAGAATCAAGCTCGAGTCAAGATCGAGAGCTCGAGTCAAGATCAGAAACTCGAGTCAATATCGAGCTCACAGATAAGAGTCGTTGCAAACCCACCAGATGAGAGAATCCTAACAGGAATTATGGAAAAGCTAAATTATCATGGGTCTTCCACTATGTATTTTTAATTATATCTAAAAGTAGGATCCTCCACTATAAAGTGGATGGCTACATTTCTGTATATGAGAGTTTTTGCCTAGATTGTAATTCAAGCACCATATTCTTCTATATTCAAGAGTTATTCTTTTAAGCTTCCTAAATTGATTTATCTTGCTTAGTCCTAAAAATTATCTTTTTTCCAACCTTGTTTATTAATCATTCTTTGCAATCCATATTGGATATTTCTATCTATCCTTATGATTTGCATTAAGCTATATCTCATAGCTTTAGAACTACATACAAATTCAACTCTATCTATTTTTCGGGTAAATATTGGGAGCAGAAGTCATTGAAGCCAAGTTTTACTCTTTGCTGGTGGTAAATCAAGTAAACAAAACCCTTGAAGTTTGAGAAGATAGAATGCAAAGGTATTTGGGCAAACTGCACGTCACTTTGCACCTTTTCAAAGAATGGACTTTACAGCATGTTCCACAAGAACAAAACAGTGAGGCCGATGCACTTGCAAATTTAGGATCATCGGTTGAGGAAGGCGAGATAAGCTCGGGGACTGTCGTTCAACTCTCGAGATCTGTAATCAAAGAAGGTCATGCCGAGATAAATTCTACAAGCTTAACCTGGGATTGGAGGAATAAGTATATTGAATACTTAAAGAATGGAAAGCTCCCATCGGACCCTAAATATTCGAGGGCCCTACGAACCAAAGCTGCTCGATTCACATTAACTGCAGATGGAACGTTATACCGAAGGACATTAGATGGACCATTGGCAGTATGCTTAGGTCCAGGAGACACCGACTACATCTTACGTGAGGTGTACGAGGGCACTTGTGAAATCACTCCGGTGCCGATTCATTAGTCCGAAAAATAATCAGGATAGGGTACTATTGGATCGATATGGACAAAGATGCAAAGGAGTTTGTTCGAAAATTTGATAAATGTCAAAGGTTTGCACCAATGATCCATCAGCCCGGAGAGAAACTTCACTCAGTCCTATCCCCATGGTCATTCATGAAATAGGGAATGGATATCACCGGCCCTCTGCCATCGACCCCAGATAAAGTTATGTTCATTTTATTTATGATTGACTATTTCTTTAAATGGGTTGAAGCACAGGCGTTCGTGAAAGTAAGAAAGAAAGAGGTTATAGACTATATCTGGGATCATATTGTATGTCGATTCAGGATACCTGCCGAAATAGTGTGTGACAATGGGAAATTGTTTGTCGGGAGCAAAGTGACGAAATTCCTCGAAGACCACAAAATAAAAAGGATATTATCAACACCGTATCACCCCAGTAGGAACGGACAGGCCGAATCAACCAACAAAACTATAATTTAAAACCTAAAGTAGAGGCTGAACGACGCTAAAGGAAAATGGAGAGAAATCCTACCCGAAGTTCTTTGGGCATATCGAACAACATCAAAATCTAGTACGGGGGCAACCCCGTTCTTCTTAGTATATGGCTACGAAGCCTTGATTCCAGTCGAAGTCGAGGAACCCAGTGCCAGGTTTTGATATACAACAGAAAAGTCAAATAACGAGGCTTTGAACACTAGCCTCGAACTATCGGATGAAAAACGAGAAGCTTCTCTCGCCCAATTGGCCGCCCAAAAGCAACGAATCGAAAGATACTATAATCGAAGAACCAAGCTTCGCCATTTTAAACTCGGGGACTTAGTGCTAAGGAAAGTTACCCTCAGTACCCGAAATCCAAACGAAGGAAAACTGGGACCGAACTGGGAAGGACCGTATCAGGTTCTCAAAAATGTCGGAAAAGGATCATACAAGCTCGACATTATAAACGGCAAACAACTATCAAGCAATTGGAATGTGTCGCACCTAAAACGATACTACTGCTAAGGTACGACCCTCCCATATTTATTTGTATTTCAAAACTAACCCTTGCAGGAGTTCGATCAGGAACAAGGATGGATCATTCAACACAAAGCCCTAGGTCTGAAAGCACGCGTTGCACTCGTTTTCCCTTAGACCGGTTTTTATCCCAAATGGGTTTTTCGTCAAGGTTTTTAATGAGGCAACCATTGATCGTGCTAAATTAGAACAATTCAACAGTATCCTAGGCTTCTTTACAATCGACCTCGAATACAGGGGGGGCATTACCCCTCAAACATATCAAGTTCGATGCAAGAAAGTTACTTCATAATAACAGGGTTCCGATAGGAAAACTTGTAAGAGCCAAATGGTCAAAACGAACCATGCTCATGTAGTTGGCCCGAGGACTGACACAAAACATGAACACATGTATAATGACTTATAAAGAAAACTTTATTCTTTACCCACATCTTATATCCAAGAAATATTTCCTCTATTTCAAGATTTATTATACAAACAGGCTTAAGGGCCTACCACTACCCCTTAAATCAGGGACTGCCAACCGAAAATCAACGAAGCCCAAGGGCTACACCGACTCGAGTTCGAGCAAGCACTCACTCGACTACTAAGCCTACAGGCTACTCTTATCTTGAGTTCAAGAAATCACTCTCTCTACCATTTAGCCTACAGACTATATTATTTCAAGTTCGAAATCACGCACTCGACTATTAAGCCTACGGGCTACATTACTTCGAGTTCGAACAAGGCACTCACTCGAATACAAAGCCAACGGGCTACTCTTATCTTGAGTTCGAGAAATCACTCACTCAACCATTAAGCCTACGGGCTACATTACTTCGAGTTCGAAATCACTCACTCGACTATTAAGCCTACTAGCTACATTACTTTGAGTTCGAGCAAGCACTCACTCGACTACTAAGCCTACGGGCTACTCTTATCTTGAGTTCGAGAAATCACTCACTCAACCATTTAGCCTACGGGCTACATTACTATGAGTTTGAAATCACTCACTCAACCATTAAGCCTACGAGTTATATTACTTCGAGTTCGAAATCACTCACTCGACTATTAAGCCTACGGGTTACATTACTTCGAGTTCAAACAAGACACTCACTCAAATACTAAACCTACGGGCTACTCTTATCTTGAGTTCGAGAAATCACTCACTCAACGATTAAGCCTACGGGCTACATTACTTCTTGTTCGAAATCACTCACTCGACTATTAAGCCTACAGGCTACATTACTTCGAGTTCGAGCAAGCACTCACTCGACTACTAAGCCTACGGGCTACTCTTATCTTGAGTTCGAGAAATCACTCACTCAACCATTTAGCCTATGGGCTACATTACTATGAGTTTGAAATCACTCACTCAACCATTAAGCCTACGGGCTACATTACTTCGAGTTCGAAATCACTCACTCGACTATTAAACCTACAGGCTACATTACTTCAAGTTCAAGCAAGCACTCACTCGACTACTAAGCCTACGGGCTACTCTTATCTGAGTTCAAGAAATCACTCACTCTACCATTAAAGCCTATGGGCTACATAACTTGGAGTTCGAAATCACTCACTCAACCATTAAGCCTACGGGTTACATTACTTCGAGTTTGAACAAGGCACTCACTCAAATACTAAAGCCTACGGGCTACTCTTATCTTGAGTTCGAGAAATCATTTACTCAATCATTAAGCCTACGGGCTATGTTACTTCGAGTTCGAGCAAGGCACTCACTCGAATACTAAGCCTACGGGCTACTCCTATCTTGAGTTCGAGAAATAACTTGCTCAATCATTAAGCCTACGGGCTACATTACTTCGAGTTCGAAAACGCTCACTCAGATATAAAGGATACAATGTCCGAATTCGATCGAATTGCCTAAAGCCTTATGAAAATATTCATAAGGAATGAATAAAACGAAATCTTCACAAGACAAAAAATAAAACAAAGGCAAGACGGGAAAAGAAAAGATATTTGTATATATTTACAAGATTATTTACATGATTGTTTGCAACATCCAGAATAGAAACTAAGGGACTAAGTTTCTTGGTTGTCCCCGGGGGCGGTTTCTTCTCCATTGGGCTCCTCCCCGCTCTCGGACCCGCTCTTACTCCCACCACCACCATCATCATCATCGTCATCATCAGAAACCAAGGCTTCAACATCAGCTTCGAGCTCTTTAGCCCTTTTTATCTCTTCAGTGAGGTCGAAACCTCGAGCATGAATCTCCTCGAGGGTCTCCCTCCGAGATTGGCACTTAGCAAGCTCAGCAACCCGATGCGCTCGAGTGTTGGCGATCTCGGCAGCCTCTCTTGCTTATATCTGAGCAGCTTCAGCATCGGCCCGATAAACAACCACGAATGCATCCGCATTGTCCTTTGCCTTTTCGGCGTCAGATTCGGCCTTAGCAAGTTCAGAAGCCAACCGAAACTCGAGCTCCTCTATTATTCTTACTTGAACCGAGCTTTTCTCCTTCATACTTTGAAGTTGGTTTTCAACCGATGATAATTGGGCTCGACCAGCCTCTTTCTCTACAGCAAAGCGGTCCATACCATCTTTCCACTTCAAGGACTCCGCTTGTATCACATCGACCTCCTCACGGAGTTTCCCAATCAACCTAATTTTCTGATGCAGCTGTGAGATCGAAAAATTAGCCATCGTTCTGGTATCAAGCCCATAGGCTTTTAAAAGTATCATTACCTGCTCAGACATATCGGTCTGATCTTGGTGAGCCTTGGCCAACTCAGCTTGGAGATCTTTGATTTCCTCTCCCCTTTGCCCAAAGAGGATTTTAAGAGAGTTCCTCTCCTCCGTGACCCATTGAAGATCGGTCTCGAACCGATGCAGCTCAGCTCGAGACCGAGAAATGGCTTCTCAATGAACCACCACGGCCTGCGAAGAAAGAAGAAAAGAAGTTAGGAACGAATAGCAAAACATAAAACATAAAGGGAGTTAAGAGCTTACTCGATTCAGAGCTAGCTGCGCTATACAGAGAAAGCCTGACACATCACTGGGGCCAGCAGCATCCTCGACCCTCATAAATAGATCACGGAAAGGGTCTTCCCCTTCGTGAGACCGGCTCATCTCGAGGGCCCCCAAAGCTTGGGCTTCCCGAATAGCCCCTCCGGAAAAGACAGGGGGAGTGGGCGAATGTCTGATTACTATTGCCCCAGGCGACTCGCTTGGGGCGTTCTCCTCAGTTCGGAGAGCTTCAAGACTGGCCTCTTCCGATGTAACCACCATTTGTTGACTTCAGTAGGAAGCATCCTTGATCTCTAATGACTCGGGAACCTTTCCTGAACCTTCTTCCGATATCTCCTTGGCCCGAGGCGGAGCCTTATGAATAAACATCAATTCAGCCGCCTTTGGGGCATCAGTGCTTTTCTTCTTTCGGGCCGCCAGTGCGGACCCGTCATTTTCTTCTTCTTCTTCTTTATCTTCATTCCTTAGACGCAGAACTAATTCTACAGTCAAAGGAATGGTATTCGTCTTCGGCTTACGAGTCGTCCTCTTCTTCGATTTTGGATCTTCGGGAACGGAGACCCTTTTCCTCTTATATTCCTTCACCGGCTTTGGGACAGAGGCCGAAGCCTCTTCTTCGACGGACAGGGGCCTCAAAACCTCATCTTTGCCCACACCTACATACGGGAAACATTATTCAAAGTATATGGAAAGCATCTCATTCGAAATGCCAAAAAATACGAGAAAGGGGCTTACCATGATTCTGTGCCTCCCATCGGCCCTTTGACAAGTCACGCCATGAGCGCTCGGTGTATGTGGAGGTCTAAACCAGATCCCGTACCTAGTTCTTGAGATCGGGAACTGCGTCGGGCATCCAGGGAACCGCTACATCACAAAAATGGGGATATTAGTGAGAAAAGAAATGAAAAGGCAAAATAGTAGGAGATAACAGCAGAATTACACTTACGCTTCATGTTCCACTCATCGGGAAAAGGCATCTTTTCAGTCGGAATTAGGTCCAAAGTCCTTACTCGGATGAAACTGCCCATCCAGCCTCGATCCTTGTCCTCATCTATACTCGAGAACAGAGCCTTGGTAGCTCGATGCTGAAGTTTTATTAAACCTCCTCGAAAAAGTTGAGGACGGTATAATCGGATGAGATGATTGAGGGTGAAAGGCATCCCCTCAATTTTGTTCACAAAGTATCAGATCAAAATAACGATCCGCCAAAAAGAAGGATGAATCAAGCCTAGGGTTATTAGGTATTTATGACAAAAATCTATGATAACCGGATCGAGGGGACCTAATGTGAAAGGGGTAAGTGTACACACTTAAAAACCTTTTCACGTGAGTAGTAATGTCCTCTTCGGGAGACAGTACTACCGCTTCTTTGTTTCCCCAGTTACAATTTTTTTTATCTGCTCGATATACCCCCAGGTTATCAAACAAATATATCTTGATACGAGCTCACATCGGCTGGGAACCGGCAAACCTTTATCGAGTTTGAAATCGGAGGTAAGAACATACGCCGCCGAAATGCACTCCTCAGGCCGTGGATCCACTGGTGTTTTGTCGGTGGTGGATTGGGAAGAAGAAGATTTTTTCTTTTTGGGGGACTATTTTTGATGTCTTCACCATCGTTGGATTTAGAGAATGTGATAAATATTTGGTGGTTTATAAGAAGAATTTTGCAGAAAAGAACCACAGATCTATGAATGAACTTAGAAGAGACGAAAAGGAACTTAGAAAATTTGGATGATTGAAGATGTAAAAGTGATAAATGGTGATAGGAAGGGCTATTTATAGATTGAAGAAATGGCGGTTCAGTATCAGCGGTGGCCGACCACCGTCTGACATGCATTAAATGCTTTGAAAAACTAAACCGACTGGACAACTGTCATGTGCGTCATGATCGAGCCTAATGTGAACGTCAGCTTATATCTGATCGAGCCATTGTGAAATCATGTCGTTTCTCGCTACATCCTTCTCGAGAAACGAGGGGACTATCTGTATACAGTAAAAACCGGTTAGTCCTTCTTACGAACTGGTTTAAATGGTAATACATTGGATCGGAGAAGCGTCTTTATAGTATCAGGTTGAGGTCCAAAGTCAGGTCACCAAGCTTTGAGCCCGAAGGACCGATCAACGTCGAGCTCGATGTTATTATCAAGCTCGAATCCAAGTCAAACTATGATGCAAAGTAAAGTTATCGAGCTTATGATTCAGAGACTGACCAACACTGACCCCGAATCAATACAGGGATTCGAGTCAGAATCGAGCTCGAGTCAAGATCGAGAGCTCGAGTCAAGACCAGAAACTTGAGTCAATATCGAGCTCATAGACAAGAGCCGTTGCAAACCCACCAGATGAGAGAATCCTAATAGGAATTATGGAAAAGCTAAATTATCATGGGTTTCCCACTATGTAATTTTAATTATATCTAAAAGTAGGATCCTCCACTATAAAGAGGATGGCTATATTTCTGTAAAGGAGAGTTTTTGCTTACATTGTAATTCAAGCGCCATATTCTCCTATATTCAAGAGTTATTCTTTTAAGCCTTCCTAAATTGATTTATCTTGCTTAGTCCTAAAAATCATCTTTTTTCCAACCTTGTTTATTTTTTATTCTTCGCAATCCATATTGGATATTTCTATCTATCCTTACGATTTGCATTAAGCTATATCACATATTCTTAGAACTACGTACAAATTCAACTCTATCCATTTTTTGGGTAAACAATGTAGAAGAACAAAAATTAATCTGAGCCCACTGAATTCACAGTATTTTCTTAAGGAACTTAATCCCCTCCATGTATCCGAGGTTTAGGATTATTTCCTCCTAGGATAGAAAGGATTACCCTTACTGGTGTAACGGTACTTCAAACCCCAGTGATCAACAAACTCAAAGATTAGTAGCAAATCACACTTACTGCTTTCTTTATGTAAAAACCAATGCAGGAGAAATCAAAAATTTTATAAGGAAAATCTGAGGGAAAGTTCATGTATATATAGCCAAAACGCTGGGTAATTCCAAAGAGTTGCAAGTCTTCATGTAAGGTTGCAATCAAAATGGTTGTTTTATAAAATGGCCATTTACGCAAATCGCCAAATTTAATTTCTAACTGGAAATTCAAAAAGGAGGGAAAATAATTTACCGTTACCAAACGACAATTTGGATTAAATTAATATTACGTTAATCTTAATATTAACAAATAAATTTGGTCCAAAAAATTAATCAATCAATCATTTGACCAAATCTGAAGCCGAGCCGAGCGACAACAATGACAACGCGAGGCTTGACTTCTTCTCAACTCTTTTAAGAGCTAGAAGAAGTGCAATTGTATTTATACCCATCAAAACTCTTTTCCTCCTTCAATATGGGACAATGTCCCTTTGGCAAAGAAGAAAATTCAAAAAATTTATATTTCCCTCCATCTCCCATCCATTCTACTTTAAGCTATTACAAGCATAAACCCAACAATCTCCCACATGAATGGGGAATGGCTATATCACAGAAATATGTGTGGAAAAAAAGTTATGTGATTTACATGCAAAGATTAATCGCATCGGATAAGTAGGTTTCCCTTTGAACTTTCCATAGTGAGCTTATGCCGGATATACTCGGTTAGTCGGTAGATTTGATATCTTTTAACCGTCGATCTTTGGTGTATACCTAAACAACCATAACTCACACAATCAACCATAAACCATCTTTGGTTCTCATTGTTGTGTTCGTTTCAGCCATGAACAACGCCTGGTTTCATAAGTGCATAGAGAACCGGCCTTTCAAAATTCTCCTTAAAAAGCCTTAATGCTTTATCCTTGGTACTGGACATTGTCTCATAACGAGAATGGACCAAAAATTTTAGATGACAATGTTGAACCGTCATTAATGACTTTGTTTGATCTCCTTGAACCTAGATCTTGGATCTCCACTCTTCTAAGTAGAGTTACCGCCACAATGACTTATCATCGGCCATAGTCCCATTCTCCTCGATGATCTTTTAACTACCTCTCTAGTTAGGCCTTTTGTAAGCGAATCCGACACATTATCGCTTGACTTTACGTACTGAATTGTGATAATCCCCCTAGAGAGTAGTTGCCTAATGATTTTATGTCTTCGTCGTATAGACGAGATTTACCGTTATACATAACTCTCCCACCCCTTCCAATTGCCGCTTGACTATCGCAATGTATGCATATTAGTGCCAACAGTTTGGGCCAAAATGAAATATGTTCCATGAAATTTCGGAGTCATTCAGCTTCTACACCGACTTTATCTAATGCTATAAACTCAGCCTCCATTGTAGAACGGGCAATATACGTTTATTTGGACGACTTCCAAGATACCGCTCCTCCAATAATAGTGAATACATATCTACTTGTGGATTTAGAATCTGTTAAACCGGTGATCCAATTTGCATCACAGATTTTTTCAATTACCGCAGGATAATTATTGTAGTGCAAAGCAAAGTCTTGGGTATGTTTTAAATATCCCAAAGCTCAGTTCATCATCATCCAATGAGATTGACCTGGATTACTCATGTATCGACTCAATTTACTTATAGCACAAGCTATATCTGGTCGAGTACAATTCAAGATATACATTAAACATCCCAACACACGAGCATAATCCAATTGTGATATGCTTTGACCTTTGTTCTTTGCAAGTGCAAGATTCACGTCAATTGGAGCTTTGCAACTTTAAAATCTAAGTGCTTGAGTTTTTCAAGTATTGTTTTAATGTAATTAGATTGAGATAATATCAGACCTTGAGGAGTCTTAGGGATATTAATACCCAAAATTAGTTCGGTAACTCCCAAGTCTTTCATATCAAACTTGCTAGTTAGCATACGCTTAGTCTCATTTATGTTGGCAATGTCATTACTCATTATCAGCATATCATCCACATATAAGCAAACAATGACTATGTGATTTGCAACATTTTTAATATACACACATTTATTACATTCATTCATCTTAAAACCATTTGACAACATTGTTTGGCAAATTTCGCATGCCATTGTTTGGGTACTTGTTTTAGTCCGTAAAGCGACTTAACAAGTCTATATACCTTCTTTTCTTTACCTGGAACCATAATTCCTCCAAATCTCCATTAAAGAAGGCCGTTTTAAAATCCATTTGATAAATTTCAAGACCATATACCGCAGTTAATGCTACAAACATTTGTATGTACGTAATTCTTGTATCTGGAGAGTATGTATCAAAATAATCAAGACCTTCTCATTGTCTATACCCTTTAACCACAAGTCTTGCTTTATATTTGTCAATAGTACCATCATATTTCATTTTCCTCTTAAAAATCTATTTAGAACCCAACGGCATATTGCTTGGAGGAAGATCAACCAATTCTCATGTATGGTTGTTCAATATGGATTCTATTTTACTATTGACTGCCTCTTTCCAAAATAATAATTCGAAAGAAGACATAGCTTCTTGTAACGACCCGGCTGATTGTTTTGAGAGTAGTATCCCCAAACCCCTATTTATTGCTCCAACTATATCATTTTGTGGTTACGTAACTTGCCAGGAGGATTTGTTTTTGGTTTTGGAGTGAAATAGGACACATACTCCCTAAAATGGAGATTTAGGTCGTAGGAATTGACCGTATGCTGAATTGTGTGAAGACAACTCTGGAATGGAGTTTTAACGATTCCAATAGCTCCATAGGGTGATTTTGGTCTTAGGAGCATGTTTGGATGTTGAATTAGAGGTCCGTAGGTCATTTTAGCGTCAATTGGCGAAAGTTGGAAATTGGATGATTTTTAGAAAAGTTTGACTGGGAGTGGACTTTTTTATAACGGGGTTGGATTCCGATTCTGGAAGTTGGAGTAGGTCCGTAATGTCAATTATGACCTGTGTGCCAAATTTGAGGTCAATCGGACTTGATTTGATAGGTTTCGGCATCGGATGTAGAAGTTTGAAGTTTTAAAGTTTATTAGGCTTAAATCGATGTGCAATTCATTTTTAGCATTGTTTGATACGATCTAAAGGCTCGACTAAGTCCGTATGATATTTTAGGACTTGTTAGTAAGTTTGATTGAGGTCCCGGGAGACTCGGGTTGATTCCGAATGGTTAACAGATCAAATTTGGACTTGGGAGAATAGCTGAAGGCACCGACTCTGGTGTAATCGCACTTGCGCAAGATTGACCGCAGGTGCGAGCCCGTAGAAGCGAGTAATTGGGCACAGATGCGGGGCTGGGGGATATGGCCAGTGGTCGGAGATGCGACGTGAAGGTCGCAGAACTGGAGTCACTTCTACGGAAGAGTGATCGCAGAAGTGGACGAGTGCTTGGGAGGCCGGTCCGCAGAAGCGGACGAGCTTGCGCAAATGTGCACCCGCAGAAGCGGTCTTTGAACAGCAGAAGCGGAAATTGGCGAAGAAACTGGGACCGTAGAAGTGGCTGGGAGGCCCGCAGAAGCGAGTCTGCAGGAGCAAATGAGGAGACCGTAGGAGCGAAAGATACTGCAGAAGCAGATAAGTTGTCGCTTTTGCAACGCCGCAGATGCGGCTAAGTTACTCAGAAGCAAAAGTGCTGGGCAAAATACTTAAATATAAGGGTTCGCAATTTTCTTCATTTTAAAAATTTTGAGCTCGGGTCTTGGAGATTTTTTAGAGAATTTTTGAGGGATTTCTTGAGGTAAGTCTCTTGTACTCATTCTTGACCAATAATCTTGTTTCCCCATTGATTTCCCACCTAGATTGTGTGTGTTTAAGGTGGAATTTGAGAGTTTGAGGCTAGGGATTTGGAGAGTTTAATTTGGGAATTTGAGTGGCGACTTGGTGTCAGATTTTGGTAATTTTAGTATGGGTGAACTCGATATCGAATGGGTGTTCGTATTTTGTGACTTTTACCCGATTCCGAGACATGGACCTGGGGGCAATTTTTTGATTCTTTGCTAAAGTCATAGATTTATGATTTAAATTAGTTTTTTATAGTTGTATTCATGTTATGTAATTGCTTTTGGCTAGATTTGGGCCATTCGGAGTCGGAAAATCGAGGGAAAGGCATCCTTATCGATTGATTGAGCGAGATTTGAGGTAAATGACTTGTCTAACCTTGTGTGAGGGAAATCCCATTAGGATTTGGTACTGTTGTTGTAACGACCCAACTGGTCGTTTTACCATCTAGAACCCCGTTTCCCTAAATAAGACTTCTCGTATGTGCTTTTATTATTTTATGACTTGCTGGGATGATTAGTTCAGGAATTGGAAAGGTTTAGGTTGAAATCAGAACACTTGGTTTCTTAGTTTGCTTTAAAAAGGGGTAAGTTTGACTTCGGTCAACATTTTGAGTAAACGACCTCGGAATCTTGATTTGACGGTTCTAATAGGTTTGTATGATAATTTTGGATATACGGGCGTATATTCGAATCGGGTTTTTGATGACCCGAGAGCGTTTCGGCACCTAATAGTGAAAGTTGGCTCTTTGAAGGTTTTAAAGTTCTTTAAATATGGTTTGGAGTAGGTTTTGGAGTAATTGAGGTCTGTTTGGGATTCAGAGCCTTGGAATAGTTCCGTATGGTGTCATTCTGAGTAGTCTAAGTATTATTCGGCGCATTCGAAGCAAATTGAAAACTTGAAGTTCATATTTTGATTCAATTCGGTTGTGGGGTGCGATTCTTTGATTTCTTGTGGATTTACGCATTTTGAGAGTTCGAGCAGGTCCGTATTATATTTACAAACTTGTTGGTGCATATAGACGGGGTCTCGAGTGGCTCGGGTCAGTTTTGAACCACCCGGAACTAAGTTGGAAAAACTAGAAATTCCAGTTCTGGTTTCCTTCTTCGCGAACGCGGAAGGTCTCTCGCTTTCGCGATGAACGAATTTGGGAACTGGGCAATTGCCCTTCATGTTCGCGTGAAGTGTCACGTTCGCGAAGCTTGGGATTCTAGGCCTACACATTCGCGAAGGCCTTCTCACGTTCGCGTAGAAGGACGGGGACCAGTGTATTTCACCCTTCGCGTTCGCAAAGGATACCACGCTTTCGTGAAGGGTAGGCCAGGCAAGCCTTCGCTTTCGCGAGACCCCTGTCGCATCCGCAAAGAGTATTCTTAGGGCTGGTGGAATTTTTCCTTTGCGAATGCAAGGCACGCACCGCGTTCACGAAGAAGGGGTTAGAAGAGCTGGGCAGAATGTCTTAAAACGGGGCTCAGCCATTTTTGAGCCTATTTTCTCCATTCTTGGGCAATTTTGGAACTTCTTGAGAGGGGTGCTAACCTAGCAACTTGGAGGTAAGTTAATTCTACCTATTGTGAGTTAAATACATAGATTATGGGTAGATTATAGCATATAAATTGCGAAAATTAAGGGTTTAGATGAAAAATCTAGGTTTTGATAAAAATGAGATTTTAACCACGAAAATGGTTATGGAATGAGATGAAAATTATATATTTAAGTTCTTGAGGTTATGGGTGGCGATTTCTTCCGAAAATTTTGGAATTTTGGGCACGTGGGCTCGGGGTGAATTTTAGGAATTTTACCAATTTGGATTGGGTAATTACTCTAATAGATAAATTATGAAATTTTGAGTATTTATTGATTAAATTATATAACATTTGACTAGTTTCGGATATTTCGGCACCAATTGAGGCTTTATCGCGGAATTGTGATCGGGAAGTGGACTTTGAGACGAGGCAAGTCTCTTGTCTAACTTTGTAAGAGGGAATTTACCCCATATGTGTTTTAAATAAATATATGTTTGTAATTGTGGGGGCTACGTACGTACGAAGTAACGAGAGTCCGTGCATAGCTACTATTATGCTATTGTCCGGTTAGTATTGGGACCCAATTCATGAACTATTTGGAATTAAAATGCCTAAATTATCTTAGAACTTGTTAGAGAAATTTCAAAAGGTAGTTGATGAAATTTGTATTACCTTGGATATAAATCATTAATAATGTTTAATTCAAATGCTTATAAAATATCCTTCTCTTCTTGTGGAGCGGGCCGAACGCCTCGGCAGTAGATAGATGCATCTATGGATCGTATCGCACGTCCCTCGACAGTGTACACGTCACTATGGATTGGGCCGTACGACCACGGCACAAATCGTGCTTAATAATAATAATTACACGATGCTTTGATATTTTATTGTAGCTTGTGAAGATAAACGATTTATTGAAAATTATTAAATTATGAAAGAATTGTTTATTTTTGCTCGTTAAGGAAGTTATTGTTATTCACATAAACCATGTTTATTTAAATATCTTTATCTTTATATTATTTGACCCATAGTGAGTGTCGAAGTCGACATCTCGTCACTACTTCTTCGAAATTAGACTTGATGCTTACTGGGTACACGTTGTTTATGTAATCATGCTACACTTGCTGCACGTTTGTGCAGGATTTGAGACAGGTGCATCGGGCAATCCTACCGGTGCGCATCCCCGATATCCTGAGGCCTAGTGGTGAGCTATCTTTCCTGAGCCATTTCGCAGCACCTAGTGTCTCTCTTTGTACTTGCATTCTGTTTATTTTATGTTCAGAGAATATTTAGAATTTTGTATAATCTACTAGATGCTCATATACTTGTGACACCAGGTCTTGGCACACACGCTAGTAGAATTGTGGTTTGAAAGTATTACTTTGGTTTTATTAATTAAACCTTTCATTTTCTTAAATCTTGCAAATAAGGGAAGTTTAAATTATTTGGAAACTTTTTTAAAAAGGAAATATATGTTTAATTTATTAGTTGGCTTGCCTAGCAGTGACGTTGGGCGCCATCACGACCTATAGGTGAAATTGGGTCGTGACAGTTGTAACAATTTGTGATATGTGTGCGCCATGTACGCGAGGTGACGAGTGCGAACACGGGCTAATTGTGGAAATTTTGGTTCTTGCTGAGTATATTTGTTTTAAATTTCTTAACTGAGTTGCTTTAGCATGTGTAGTTGTCATATTTAGCCTAGTATCACATGTCTACGTGTCTTAACCTTACTTGAAATTCATGCAACATGCTTAGTTGAATTACCTGTTTCCTTGATTATTGAATTCGGTTTTAATTGTAGGATTCCTTGCCGTAAATTCATGGTTCCATAATTTATGAGTTGCATATTTACTTTGGGACTACGAGGCGGTACCTCGGGAGATTCCCCTATCTTGCATATTTACTTTGGGACTACGAGGCGGTACCTCGGGAGATCCACATGTCTTGCATATTTACTTTGGGACTACGAGGCAGTACCTCGTGAGATCCTCCTGTCATGCATATTTACTTTTGGGACTACGAGGCGGTACCTCGGGATATCCCCCTATTGAGGATTTACATTTGGTTTATGGGGGGATACCTCGGGAGCGCCCCTGTTATTTACCTCTACTTGATGTGCTTTTATTTTCTAAAACTTCTCGTTGTTTTAAATTCCCAGTCATTTCAAAATATTATTATATCTTCTGCCTTGCTTATCTTTTAAACCAGTAGGGGCCCAACCTGACCTCGTCACTACTCTACCGAGGTTAGGCTTGGCACTTACTGGGTACCGTTGTGGTGTACTCATACTACACTTCTGCATATTTTTTTGTGCATATCCAGGTTCTTCCTACCATACTAGATACCAGTGAGCTAGACCGTACGTGGAGACTTCAAGGTATATCTGTCAGCGTTCGTAAACCTTGGAGTCCCCCTCTATCCTTCTTATGTTGTTTCAGTTTCCCTTATTCTCTTAGACTTTGATGTATAAAGACACTTAGTATTTTCTCTTAGAAGTTTGTGACTTATTTCTACCGGGTTTTGGGAGTTGTAATTAATTAAATCGCAGTTTCTATATATACATCATGTGTTGAGATTGGAGTTCAGTTTATTATTCAGTTATTCCACAAATTATTAGACTTACCTAGTCTTAGAGACTAGGTGCCATCATGATATCCTACGGAAGGAAATTGGGGTCGTGGCACTTCTTTAAATGTTCGAAGCTCATTTTCTAATAAGAAAGTCACACAATCTAGTCCAAATAAAGTAGACGTTCTTTGACGTTTACTACGTCTTGGATCATCTTGATTATACGTACTTTCTTTTGTTTCTTCCCGAGGTCGTTTAGATCCTTCACCAATCAACTCACATTCCTTTTTATACCGATATATATTTTTGAAGAATTCAGCTATCTAATTCTATAATTGTATTATTATGAATGTCGACATTTTCTAATTTATTATCCAGAAATTGATATGCTTTATAATTGGTTGCATATCTTATGAAAACACAATCAACTATTTTCGGTCCTTTCTTTACCCTTTTGGGTCTAGGAACTTGTACTTTTTCCAAACACCACCACACTTTAAGATAATTCAAGTTGGGCTTCCTTCTTTTTCATTTTTCATATAGAATGGATTGTGGTTTGCTATGGGGTACTCGGTTTAGTATCCGGTTAGCCGTAAGAATGGCTTCCCCCCATAAGTTCTATGGCAAACCAGAACTTATCAACAAAGCATTCATCATCTCCTTTAATGATCGATTCTTTCTTTCCGCAATTTCATTGGATTGGGGAATGTAAGGGGGCATTGTTTTATGAATAATCCCATATTCTAAATTTATTTTTTCAAAAGGAGATTCGTATTCACCACCCCTATCACTTCTTATCATTTTGATTTTCTTGTTATGTTGCGTTTCAACTTTATTTTTGTATTTCTTGAATGCGTCTATTGGTTCATCTATACTATTAAGTAAGTAAACATAGCAATATCGAGTACTATTATCAATAAAAGTTATGAAATACTTCTCTCCATCACGAGATGGTATTGACTTCATGTCGCAAATATCTGTGTAAATTAAGTCCAAATGATTTGAATTCATTTCAATTGACTTATAAGGATGTTTAACATACATAGATTCCACACATATTTGACATTTTGATTTGTCGCATTCAATGTAATGACCCGGATGGTCGTTTTGAGCTCTAGCACGCCGTTCAGATGTTTGAGGCCTTGAGTAGCCTCACTTTAGGTATTATGACTTGTTCGTATGGTCGGAATTTAATTTCGAGAAGTTCGGAGTTGACTTGAAAAAAAAATTCTAATTTCGGAAGCTTTAAGTTGGAAGAATTGGCTAAGGTTTGACTTTTGAGTAAACGATCTAGGAATTGGGATTTGAAGGTTCCGATAGGTTCATAAGATGATTTCGGACTTGGGCGTATGTTCGGGTTGAGTATCGGCTCACCCGGGAGAAATTCAGTGCTTAATATGGAAAGTTGGCATTTTTGAAAGTTTTAGAATTTCATAAGTTTGGTTTGAAGTGGAACTTTATGTTATCGATGTCCATTGGATTTCAGAGCCTTGGAATATGTTCGTATCATGATTTGTGACTTACACGTAAAGTTTGGCGTCATTCCAGGATGTTTAAGTGTATTTCGGGCGCGTTCGGCGCAATTTGAAGTTTGAAAGTTTAAATATGGATTTCGATCATCGATTAGTGAATTTGATGTTGTTTGGTATGATTTGAGACCCTGAGTAGGCCTGTGTTATGTTATGGAACTTATTGGTAAGTTCGGACGGGGTCCCGGGGGCCTCGGGTGTATTTCGGTCGAGTCACGGATCAATTTGGAGCTTTGTTGTATTGCTGAAGGGCCTAAGTACTGGTGCAATTGCACGTGCGGAAAATGGGCCTCAGGTGCGACACCACAAAAGAGGCCAAGCACGCGCAGGTGCGGATCCTGGTTGGGCAGTGCTGGGACTCCAGGTGCTGTCATTTCACCGCAAAAGCGGGAACGCACCTGCGGAGTGGGGCAAAACATAAGCGGAGGTTGGCCAAAAGGCCTGGGCCGCAGAAGCGGGCATAAACGCACAGGTGCACGAGCGTAGAAGCGCTTGAGGCCCGCAGAAGCGAAAGCACATATGTGCTAAAAGGGGCGTAGATGCGAGGATTGTTGGGTTGACCTGGAGCCGCACCTACGATGGATATTCCGCATGTGCGGAGCCACAGAAGCGGCTAAAGGACCGCAAGTGCGAAGGTCGGGTTAGGCTGTGTGTTCTTTTAAAATAGGGGTTTGGCTTAATTCCACTTCATTTCGTCCATTGGACCCGATTTTGGAGCAATTTTGGAGTGTCCTGACCTATCGCGCACAATGCACACCTCAATACAAGGTATGAATCGGTCGATTGCAATTATGGTAACCCAACAAAGAGTCGGGATCGAATCCACAGGGAGTTAGATGGGAGTTAGGAGTATATATTCTAGTGCGTGAATTTGAACTATCTTAATTTGCACTTCCACAAATTGGTTTTGTTTATATTTCTTTTTTAAAACTAAGATTGCAAAATTAAGAAATATGACTAGGATAATTATTTTTGTTGTTTTTCAAGTTTGTAAAAAGCCTAGGGCTATGATCTTCACCTAGGTGTTCGCATATTGGGATAAAAACCTTAATGCTTGTTTTGTTGATCGGGGTGTATTATAACTATCAATTCTCAATTACCCACTCAGTATCTCTCGGTCAAGGAGTAGTTTTGCCCAATTTTACTTTCTCAAGCCCAAATGGGTATCACATAAAACGGTTGATAAAAGCTCAAGTCGGGGTTATTACTATCTCTAGGTTGAATCCTTTAATTGGGTTAATCAATCTCTCGATTGACCCAATTTTTTGTTAGCCAAGTTTTTCTAGACTAAGTCTCTCTTTCTCAAGTAGAGACTAAGTCAAATAGGCATGAACTAATGTTTGCAACCATTAATTCCACAAATTAAAGCATGAACAAGGCTAAATAATAAACACCCAATCATAAACAAACACTAAATTAGATACCCATAAGGTTTACACACTAGGGTTGGGTCACAACACTAGTAAAAATCTAGCTACTTATGCTTGAAATTGAAGAAATAGAAGAATAAATACTAATTAAACTCATATTATAAAGTTAAAATGATAAAATCTATAGTAAAATACTCCAAAATATTGAAAACTTCCAAAAGAGGCAAAGAAAAGCGCCTACAGGACTTGCTGATGTCAAAAGTTAACCTAATTTTGTGAAACTCGTCTATTTATACAAGGCTGGAAATTTCGGACAAAAATGCCCTTCGAGAGGTTCTGCGACCGCACAATTCCATGTGCGGTCTGTAGAATTCTTCATCTTGCAGGAGCTGGGATTTTGCGGCCGCACAATTCACAACTGCGGCCACGAGGCAATGTTTTTGTGGTCCGCAGATTTATCACTGCGGCCGCAATCTGGTCTTCTGCGGTCCGCATCTTTACTTCTATGGCCGCAAGGCACTTCTTCTGCGGCCGCACAATTTTTTTGCGGTCCGCAATTTTGAGGGACTTGGACTTTGGAAATTTGCACACCCTCTGAAGTTGATCTCCAGCTCCTCATTTGCGGCTGCACAATTCCTGTACAGTGCGCAGTTTGCTAGAAAGCCTGCTGGGATTTTCTTCATTGTTTGCAATCGCAGATGAAATTCTGCAGTCCCCACTTTGTGAGCTTCTGTGCCTTTTATTGCCTTGTGTTTATATTACTCCTTTTTGAGTCGGATTTCATCTCGGGAGTCCAACTTCCAACATTTCTACATTTTACACATTTCATCAATTTCGGGAACACCATTCAACGCTTTTAGACTAAAACAAAAGCTAAAAGGTGCAAATAAGTAGCCAAAATTCCCACTTATCATGACCTTCATCATCTATTATGGGGTAAGTGATTTGTTCACGTTGTGATCTAAATACATGATTTATATATGGATTTAAGCATAAGAATTTGTAGAAATTTGGGATTTTGGTAGAAAACCTAAAAATTGGTATTTTTGGATTTTGACCATAATTTTAGAAATGGAATTAGGAATAAATTATATATTTGAGTTCGTGGTATTATGAGTAAAGTTTATCTTCAAAAATTTTTGAAATCCGGGCATGTGGGCCTGAAGGTTGATTTTATTGACTTTTAGAGCGGAGTTGGAAATTTTTATGAATTGATTAATTATAAAAATTGGAGTATATTTTGATTGAGTTTCACATTGTTTGACTAGTTACAGATCGTTTGGCTTTGAGTTAAGGTGTTAGAGAGGCGTTGGAGTCGGTCATGGAACTTCGGAGCGAGGTAAGTCTCTTGTCTAACCTTGTGAGGGGAAAATTACCCCTAGGTGATATTTATTGTTATGTGCAACTAGTTGTGGGTGCTACGTACGCACGAGGTGACGAGAGTCCGTACGTAGCTAAAGCATATTTATATCCGGGTAGACTTAGAACTTTATCATGTAATAATTGAATTATTTGAACTCGTTCTGCTAGCTTAATTAATTAAAGTTATAACTAAATTTGATTTAGAAATAAATATATGTATAATAGGCCAAGCCTTAACACTTTGAGTTGTGTGCGAGTTATTTGAGAAACGGTAAAGATTATATTCGTTTCGTGCTCATGTACTGTATTGTAAACATATGTCTCGTAATTCGGTAACTTCCTTACTTTCTTGTGAAGCGGGCCGAACGCCTTGCCAGTATAATAGATACATATATGGTTCGTGTCGTTCGACCCTCGATAATGTACACATTATTCTGGATCGGGTCGAACGACCTCGGCAGAATCGTGCGTTATATCGCTAGTAGTTCGAATATTCACGAGATAAACCTTTCACTAATGCCCGACATTTTTATGGTATTCCTTATTTATATGATAGTGACCCTTGGCATTTCCTGAGCTATTAAGGCAGAATACAAGATCGAGAAATTTATACTTTGAAAGAAATATTTGGAGGATTATGAAATTTACAGATTTATCCCAATATCGTTGTGTACTTCATATTTGTTATGAATTATTATATTATTTTATTGCACCTCTAGTAAGTGTCGTTGTCGACCCCTCGTCACTACTTCTCCGGGGTTAGGCTAGATACTTACTGGGTACGCGTTGATTTACGTACTCATGCTGCACTTCTGCACTACATGTGCAGGATCTGAAAGGTTCATTTGGTGATCATCTTAGCGCGTACGCGCATCTGTTGAGGAGAGTTTATGTGAGCTGCAATTCAGGGTATGCATCGCAGTCCACCGAGTCTCCATCGTACTATTTATTCTATCATGTCTTATTTACATTCTGGACAGATGTTGTATTATTATTGTACTGCTTAGAAAATGCTCATGCACTTGTGATACAAGGTTTTGGGATTATACTAGTCGATGCTTAGTGTTTCGTACGTTATTATCGCCTTTCATTTCTTTTATAAATTATAAATGTTGTATGTTCCCGTGACTTGGGAGCGTAAATCTCCTTTTCTTATTAAAAGTTGTGATTTCGAAAATAATAAAATGAGCAATCAAATTGGTAAATCACCGTTGGCTTGCCTGACGGCAGTGTTAAGCGCCATCATGACCTATAGTGGATTTTGGGTCGTGACATTCAAGCTTAGGCAATACTTTCGAATTAATCATTTTTCGTAAGGTTTTATAATTGACATATCCCAAACGTATATGTCATAAATCATTTGACTCAAGTAAGTAAGAAGAAGTTGAAATTTTATTATTGTCAACAACCATTACATTCATTTTCAAAAGGCCCTCAGTAAGGTAATATTTTCCTAAGTACATCTCGTTCTTACTTATTACAACTTTCTCTGAAATAAAAACACACTTAAACCCGTTGTTGATGAGTAGTGAAATAGATACTAAGTTCTTCCTATTTCATGAACATGACAAACGTTGTTCAGAGTCATCACCTTGCCAAAGGTCATCTTCAGGAATATCTTTCCATAACCTTCAAATTTGGCCGTTGCAGAATTTTTCATAAAAATGGTCTCGTCGGGTCCAGCGGGAGCATATAAAGCAAATGCTTCTCTAACAGCACAAACATGACGGGTGAATCCAGAATCAATCCACCTCTCCTTAGGATTTCCTATTAAGTTGCATTCAGACAACATAACGTACAAGTCATCAATATCATTATTTGTTTCAATCATATTTGCTTGACCATTTTTCTTCTCTATCGTTGGAGCACGACATTCTACAGCTTTGTGTACAAGCTTTTCACAGTTGTGGCAGTTTTCCTTGAATTTCTTCTTGCTGGGATAGTTCTTTGGTACAGAAGACTTCTTCCTCTTTTTCGGATTAGTTGGAGCAGTCTCAACAATATTTGTTCCAGTAATTTTGAGTTTTCACATGTCTTCTTTCTACATCTTTATTGTCCTCTTCGATCCTCAATCGAATGATGAGATATTAGAGTTTCATCTCCTTGTGTTTGTGTTTCAAGTAGTTCTTAAAGTCCCTCCATAAAGGTGGCAACTTCTCAATCATTTCTATAACTTTAAATGCCTCATTGATGACCAAACCTTCAATGAAAAATTTGTAATTAGTAACAAAATTAATACTTTCAACAGAAGCATTAATTCGGATTATACCTTCAACAATGAGATCGTGAATTATAACTTGAAGCTCTTGAACTTGGGTAATGACAAGCTTGCTGTATAGTCCAAAACTTTCACTACAACACACTTCTTCAAACCGGCATCCTCGGTTTTATACTTCTTTCCCAAAGCATCCCATAGTTCTTTCGTAGTTTCCGCATTACTATAGACGTTGTAAATATCATCCTCTAGTCCGCTAAGAATGCAATTCTTGCATAAAAAATTTGAGTGCTTCCATACCTCAGTCACTATAAAACGTTCATTCTCACGAGTTGATTCCGGTAGAACCAGAACATCCTCTTTGATGGACTTTTGTAGAATCAAAGCAGTCAAATAGAAGAACATCTTTTGTTGCCAAAGTTTGAAGTCAATCTCGAAAAATTTTCCGACCTTTTCCGTCGAAGCCGGTGGTGGCACAGAACGACTGGAAGAAGCAACATTGCTCGTAGAGCCAATCACAAGGGTTCCTGTTTCTGTCATTTCTGTTAGTCACAAAACAGAAATAAAATTAATTAACAGTGAAGTATTTAAAATCTTCGAACCGAATAAACTCTAACATAAACAGATTAAATACTACGGTGAATATTTTATTTCTTCAAACCAAGTACAAAACAAGTAGAAAATCACAACGATTTTAATCTCGTAATTGAGTAGAAAGTCACAAAGACTTTAATCTCAACCAAGGAGTAGAAATCACTAGGATGTAGTCTCCCACAAATAGAATATAAGATGAATACAGAAAAAATAATATTAAGTTCCTTAAGCTTGATAGTAATCTGTATTCGAAAATATATTCAAAAACCAGTAGGAATGAAAAAATCAGAAATGTATAAGAACATAAATTAATCTGAGCCCACTGAATTCACAGTATTTTCTTAAGGAACTTAATCTCCTCATAATACCCGAGGTTTAGGATTATTTCTTCCCAGGATAGAACGGATTACTCTCACTGGTGTAGCGGAACTTCAAACCCGGTGATCAACAAACTCAAAGATCAGTAGCAAATCACACTTACTGCTTTCTTTCTGTTAAACATAATATAGGAGAAATCAAAAAATTTATAAGGAAAATCTGAGAGAAAGTTTATGTATTTATAGCCAAAACGTTGGGTAATTCCAAAGGAGTTGCAACTCTTCATGCAAAGTTGCAACTCAAAATGGTTATTTTATAAAACGGTCATTTACGCAAACCGTCAAATTTAAATTCTAACGAAAAATTCAAAACGGAGGATAAACAATCAACCGTTACCAAAAACGACAATTTGGATTAAATTAATATTACGTTAATCTTAAAATTAATAAATAAATTTGGTCCAAAATATTAATTAATCAATCAGATCATTTGACCAAATTCAAAGTCGAAGCCGAGCCGAGTAAGAGACGACGATGATGGCGCGAGACTTGACTTCTTCTCAACTCTTTTAAGAGCTAGAAAAAGTGCAATTGTATATATACCCATCAAAACTCTTTTCCTCCTCTAATATAGGACAATATCCCTTTGTATGAGAGAAAAATTCAAAAAAAAAAAATTTCCTCCATTTCTCATTCACTCTATTTTAAGCTATTACAAGCTTAAACCTAACAATCCCCCACATGAATGGGGAATGGCCATATCACGAAAATATGCATAAAAAAAACTGTGTGATATATAATAGAGTTGTAATTTATTTAATATAATTTCAAACCATTAAGTAACTAAGTAAGAGTGTAAGATAATTCATAAAAAAAATTTAAGGCTTAGAGTCTTTTATTTTATTAATAGAACTTTTAAATTTCACATACAAATATAATTCTTTTGAAGAGCACCTAATCTACGCGCCCACCTTCTAGGAAGGGTTATGTTTGAACTAGGCCTCTTAGTAGCCAATAACATAGCATCATACTAATATTTGTAAGCTCCTATATAGCTTCGTTGTAACGGCTAGGGGTAGGGGGTGTTTTGGGAGGTGGGGGCCAAATATGGCCGTTTATGACTGTTGAGAACGGCTAAATTTGCAAACAAGGCTGTTGCCCAACGACTCTATTTCAAAAAAAAAAAAAAAAGCAGGACAGGCGGGACGGGATGAGATAAATGGGACGAGATGGGCAGCCTTTCCCATCCCATGTACTATTTAATATGGGATAAACGAGACGGGACAGGATTGGGATCGGGATCAGGACTGGCACGGGATCGGGACCGGGCCGACTCGTCCCGTTGGACAGCCTTATTTTTCTCCCAGGATAGAACAAACTACTCTCACTGGTGTAGCGGTACTTCAAACCCAGTGATCAACGATCTCAAAGAACAGTAGCAAATCACGCTTACTGCTTTCTTTCTATTAAAAACAATGCAGGAGAAATCATAATTTTAGTACGGAAAATTTGAGGAAAAGTTCATGTATTTATAGCCAAAATATGGGTAAATTAAATTATAATAGGAAATTCAAAACGGAGAAAAAAACAATTTACTCTTAATATTAATAAATAACTTTGGTCCAAAAAATTAATTAATCAAATCATTTGACAAATCCGATCCGATCCGGATCCGGAGCCGAGCGACAACAACGACGACAACGCGAGACTTGTCATCTTCGCAACTCTTTTAAGAGATAGAAGAAGTGCGATTATATATATACCCATCAAAACTCTTTTCCTCCTCCAACAGAGGTTAATGTCCCTTTGTCGAAAAGAAAAATTCAAAATTTTTATTTTTTCCTATATTTCCCATTTACTCTATTTTAAGCTATAGCAAGCTTAAACCCACCAAATACTCCTTATCGGCACAATATTTTCTATCATTAGGCAAGTAAACTAACATTGTAAAAGATATTTGGATTTGTTGCAGAATTTCATGTGAGTATTGGTTTGACAACTGATGCATATATATTCCCGCTAGGTGTAGTAAAGAAGTTTCATGATAATGATTCTTATCTCATGCGGAAAAAAAAGAAACGCGTCATTGTACGTACAGATTTTCTGCATTGGTATAAGGATTTATCCATTTCTTATTTATCCTTGTTATTACTAGAAGCCGCGAGGCTACTTTGTAGGTTATAGCCTGAATGCAATAACTTTGGTCCAAAAATTGAATTTGAATTTGTATTCATTGAATATATAAATTATTAATTTAGAGTTCAATAACTTAAAATTATTAGAATCTCCGATTATTAGATATGAGAAAAGGACAGTTTGGTGTACCAAGCGTCCCATATTCATGCAGGTCTATGGAAGAGCCGCATCAAGGGGTGCTCGAACTCATGGCATATAAGTAACAATTTTACCATTGTTCTAAGACTCCCCTTTGATTATAATTAGAAATAAAGTTAAAGAAATATGTATGGAGGTGACTAGAGAATCAGGTGGGATAAGGAAAATCTTGATTAAGTTCCCAGGTAGAAAGTGACTTTCTTCTATTGATGATTGAATCCAGCAGGAATTAAGCATATAATGAATTGGAGAGAAAGAGGTTGGATTTATCCAATTGGGAACTTTCTGTGGTCCAATAGACAAAAATATATTCACTCGACAAGCAGAAAGGCAAAATGCGAAGAGAATGAGGATATAGAATTTTGCAATGGCTTTTGTAAGCACGTGCTTAAACTTTTGATGACAACGCCAACCATGCACTTGTCTTCAATTTCATGATATTAATTAAAACTCAAATGCAAAAGCTCAACAAAAAATGTTAAGAGCAGTGAGTACAATCAATACTGATAACATATGTCAAAAACTAATTCGACAATGAATTTAAGATTATATATGTCCTGCAAAATGTATATATTGCTATGAATTCCTAACTGCTAATACGCGAACACTATTTTTTTGAGAACACGTACTTGCAAAAAGGCAGGACAGTACAGTACATAAGAAGGGACAACCGATGACCCATGAGGTCCAGTATTATCTTTGTCCACAGATTTTTATTTTACTTTTCATTTTATGATGATACGTTCATAATACCCCCCCAAAAAAACAGACAAATATCCTATGTGCTACATTTTCTTAGCAACTTAATTTTATGCTAATAGATTCCCAACGGAATTTCAAAACCTTTTGAGAGCACTCCATCAAAATGGAATAACAGAACTTACACAAATCTAGTACTAGTCATTGCCCTTTTCTAAAACTTGGGGATGAATGTCCCTAGTAGATCCCAAAGGTCGGATTTACTGTTTCTTGTTCGCAATAAAGTGTCGTACCAATCCATAGAAACATTCCCTGAATTTTAAAAGTAGTCAAGGCAAAAACAATTAATTTACGCCAAATTGAAATATATTTATCAATTTATCCGGTTAAAATGAATGAAGCGAGTGGATTATTAATAAACAAACTTATAATGACTACAATTCTAGAAAGAAGACAATTCTTTTTTTATTGATGAGAAAATTAAGCCAACAGTAGGTTAGATTAAAATGCGCCACACACTGAATTGCTTTAAATGCTCGAATAAGAGGAAACTAGATCCAACAATATCATCGGAAGATAAAAATAGACACATCGTAAATAAGCATACACGTGCACCTAATATACATTATCGAGAAAGTAAAGGGAATAAGGAAGATATTGATGCACCAATAGTTTGCATTGGCAAACATGCATCACACAGCTATAAAGATAAAGGAAGGAGAATCATTTAGAAAAATTTTGTTTCACTCTTTCTAAGTTTGAGGAGGCGGAGAGAAGATAATTACGGATCATATTCGTGAAATAACAGGAAATAATATAGATAGTTTGTCTTGAAAAAAGGATGTCAACTTCTTAGACAAACGTATGTGACAATACGATATGCTAAACAAAGGAAATGTCAATTTTATAGACAAATATAGGTGACAACATGATATGCTAAATAAAGAAAAATACCATATGATGAACAAATTAAAGATAGAGAAGAAGGGAAAACGAAGGCTGTTCTTGGCATCACAACACACACTAAGTAGGGTGTCAAAACTATTTTGAAAACCGAACCGACCGAATCAAACCTAATCCAACTTATTATTAATTTTTTTTAAGTAAAACTGTAGGTGTTAATAAAAATATATAATTGTACTGAATATTAGGATAGATATTTTTATTTTATAAAAAATACCGAACCGTAACGTTACTTTTAAATATACAAATATATTTTATAGGTTAAGTTTAAAATAAAAAAACACTAATATTTTTAACCTTGGACCTTGAATTTTGGGATAGTTTTAGATGGAAATAACTACTAGTACAAGATACCTATACGACCAACCCTACCCTACTACTACTGAAACAAGGATATATACTATAGTTTATTAGAACTTCTCTGCTGCCTGCTATTGAAAAAGAAAACGCAATTTTCAGCCCCTACACAGGAAGGTAGGTTTTCTACTCTTTATTCCTTTTCTAAATAAGATTTGATATTCAAGCTATGTCACCTGCTATTCTACACAGCAAATTGCCTTAGTACGTACTACGTACTCCCATATTGCATTCTTTCACGACTTTATCTATTAATGATCCCCAATTATTATATGGACCTGTTGAGGTTAATATATTTCATAGAGTTGAAGATATATAATTCTTATATGTCTTAGTTTTCAATAGCCATCTAAAAGTGATTTATTTTTATCTCTGGCATTATAATTGCATTACAGTTATAATAGTTGTCCTTAAACAATGAATAAATATATGTATGCTATGATAGTCCACCAGGTCCATAAAATACCTAGGGTGATGTTTGTGCCAAACAATTAAGAAAGATTGTGATATCACATTATTCATAAATATTACGTTTAACAATCAAATTTCCAATATTCGCTTAATATATTCTTCATAATCAAATATATATATTTTTGTAATTCCTCCTTATCCAACTATTCATTTGTAATGTAACGACCCGACCGGTCGTTTTGAGTATTAGCGCTCCGTTCAGTGGCTTAAGGTCTCAAGAAGCTCCATATTATGTGTTATGACGTGCGTGCATAGTCGAGTTTGGACTTCGGATGATTCGGGATTGATGTAAAAGAAGGATTCGTGTTTTAGAAGATTAAGCGGTAAGAGTTGACCAGAATTTAACTTTAGGCGTGCGTCCGGATTTGGATTTGGAGGTCCGTAGGGTAATTTGAAGCATTTCGGCAAAAATTTGGAAAGTTAAAGTTTTGGAAGATTGAGAGGTTTGACCGGAAGTTGACTTTGGTGATATCGGGGCCAGAATGCGATTCCGAGAGTTGGATTAGCTCTGTTATGTCAATTGGGACTTGCATGCAAAATTTGACGTCATTCTCGATTTGTTTGACATGTTTCGGTACGAGTTTTGGAGGTTAGAAGATTTGAAAAATTATAAGTCTGATTCATCGTATGATTCGTAGTTTCGACGTTGTTTAATGTGATTTGGGGCCTCGAGCATATCCGTGTTGTATTATAGGACTTGTTGGTATATTCTGACGGGGCCCCGAGGAGTTCGGATGAGTTTCGGACGAGCTTCGGACCATTTCCTCATATTTTGAAGTGTTGGTTCTATCTTCTGGTTTGTCCTCATCGCATTCGCGTCAGAGGAGTCGCGTTCGCGTAATGCAATTGGGAGGCAGGCATCAATTGCTTTTCGTGTTCGCGAACAGGAGGTCGCGTTCGCGAAGATTAGAAGGCTTTTGCCTTCGCGTTCGCATACTGATGTCCGCGATAGCATAGAGGTGGAGCTGGAAGGGGGCATCAAAGATTTGTTCATCGCGTTCGTGTCTATGGGTTCGCAATCGCGTAAGCTAAGGTCATTGTTATTCGCGTTCGCGTCTATGGTTTCGCATAGCACGTTTTGGGCAGCCTTCATTTTTCTTCTTCGCGATCGCAAGGATTGTTCCGCGATCACGATGTATTAATCGCTGGGCAGAATATAAAAGTACTTTATTTCGAGGGTTATCTATTTTTATCATTTTTGGAGTTGTAGACCTCAGATTTTGGGCGATTTTCGTGGATTTTTTAAGCAAATCATTGAGGTAAGTGTTCTTCATCCGGAATTTAATGTATTCCACGATTCTATCTTGATTTTTATCTTATAATTTGTGTTTTGAGTGGAGGAAAAATGAGAATTTTTTAAGAAATCTTTTAAAATGTAAAATGATGATTTGAGGGACAAATGGTATCAGAAATTGATAATTTTCGTATGGTTGAACTCGTATCGGAATGGGTGTTCGGGTTTTATAAATTTTATCGAGTTCCTAGGTGCGGGCCCGGGGGTTGACTTTTAAGTTTTAATTAAAGATCAAAGCTTTATTATCCGGAATTATTTTCTATGAGTTTTATTTATGAATTAAAGTTATTTTTGGCTAGATTTGAGCCGTCCGGAGGTTGTTTCACTTGAGAGGGCCATTTTAGAGTCTCGACCTAGCTTCTTTGGGGTAAGTATCTTGCCTAACTCTGTTTGGGGAGGGGGGGAGGGACTACCCCTTAGGATTTGAGTCTTTGATGCTAATTGTATCATGTGATATCCGTGTACGCGAGGTGACGAGTACGTGCTCAGGCTTATTTGTGGAAAGTTGACCTTTTAGGACTCTTAGGTTCTTATGTTCATTAGATATTAAGTTGTTTTGTTATGTTAAGTTCCCAATTTACTAGTTTCACTCTACGTGTCTTAATTGGAATTAATTGCTTCATGTTCAACCTTTATTGCCTATTTGACTATTGTGTGCCTTAACTAAAGTTGTTGCCTTTTCGATTGGCATGCTATCATTTCCATTGCTTATTCTTAATTGAATTTGTTGCATCTCTTCGTAATTGCTTAACCCTAAATGAAGTATAGTTATCCTTTGTCGTAGTTACATCATCCGTATTTAGAATAACTTGTTACATATTATTTCTCCCTTGTTGAGCCATTCTTATTGAGGCTAGTATTCCCTATTGTGTTTATTCCTTGTGAGCTCGTTCTACCGCTTCTTTGTGATCCAAAGCTCGTAAGTTGATTTACTTGTCGTATTCTCGTACTATTGTTGTTGTTGTTGTTGTACTCAATTTGTTGTGCCGAGGGCTATGCGCGGTTGTGGTATTGACAATGTTTAGATGAAATGTTGTGGTATATGGGTACATATTTTGAAAGTCATTCTATCGCGATGTTATATTTTTGGCATGTGATATTGTTAGGAGGTTTGTTCTAGTGTTTGCACGTGGTTTCTGTCATACTATTATTACTATTAATATATGTACATGCGGTGTGACAAGGCGGGCTATATATGTGGGTTTGCGCATGTGGAGAGATAAGGTGGGAATATTATTATGCGCGTATGACAAGACAAGGCAGGCATTTACTTTATTATTGCGCACGTGGCGAGACAATGTGGGCTAGGTCGGGGATTGATTTGTGATGACTTGTGATGGTCTGGGGGCATTGTTGTTGTTGATATTTGTGTAGTGGCGTGCCTAACCTGTGTGAGTTTTACTTGGTGCAAATTGTGGGGATCGTTCCTTATGTGTCGTTCATTTTTCTCTACTCTTATTCGTTGGCCCGAACTGTGTTAGAACACCTGCACAAGCATACACGTACTTTATCACCCTATCGTTTTAAGAAGATGAATACTGATGATACCAATCATTTATACGTACTCCGTTTACTTGTCTTATATGTGAGATTGGTTCTATTAGCACGTGAGTCATCCGTGCAGTTATCAGTTATAATGCGGGCACAAGATGCCAAGTAATTAGGGCTCATGAATTGGGACCCGTGAATTGTGTGAGGTTTGAGATTTGGTACCTCGTGGGGATTTTTGAATAAACCTGGTGCGAAAGTGGTTATTCTTATCAAGCTACTACTTGTCTTTTTTTTATTTGTTTTTAACCGGATTTAAACTATATTATTACTAGTGGTGTCCCGCTGCAAATTGTTGCATCTATTTCCTATTGCAAGCATCGTATTATTGTTATCATTATGCGTAGTTCTGTAGATATATCATACTCTGTTAGTCCTATACCTGTATTTGTTCAGGTTATCTAATCCAGTAGGTGTCTTGACTGTCCCTCGTCATTACTCCACTGAGGTTAGTCTTGATACTTACTGGGTACCGCTGTGGTATACTCATACTATACTTCTGCATATTTTTATGCAGATCTAGGTAATTCAGAGTTAGTCGATTGCTAGCTAGTTGTACGGATCTTGCTGTGGAGACTCAAAGTAAACCCGTTGATGCGTTCACAGGCCTCGAAGTCACCTTGTGTTATTGTACTTGCACTGTTTTATTTTTTTTTCGAAACAGTTGTACTTAGAGGTTTTTGTAGCAAATTCAGTAGCGCTTATGACTCGTACTACCGGTTTTGGAAATTGTAAGTTGTGTTATAAGGTTCTATTTCATAATTTTTAATTGTTGGTCAAATTCTTCTATTCATTCAGTAAGTGATAGGCTTACCTAGTAAGTGTTAGGCTTACCTAGTTTTAAAGAGTAGGTGTCGTCACGACATCCTATAGAGGAAAATTTGGATCGTGACAATAATTACCAACCCTCTTACTTTTTTCCTTTAGTTACTGATAGTTCTTGTTTTTATTTGTTATAACATGTTGTATCCATGGATCAATCATGTGTTACGGATAAGAGCCAGATGTTTCAAGACAATATAGGCAAAAAGGATGTTACAGCAAATCCAAAAACAGGTATACCTCCTCGAACGCCTCAAAAATAAAAAAGAACCAACCAAAAGGCTCCTCCAAAAAACAATAGTGACCAAGCGTCAGAAGCTTAGTATTATTTTATTAAAATTGAAGGAAGTAAACCAGTTAGCGCTACATGTAATTACTGTAAAAAAAGAATTTGTTGCTTCAGGGCGAAACGACACTTCAGACATGTGGAGCCATATGAATCGGTATAAATTATATCCATACAAAAGAGATAGAAAATAAAAATCTATAGTGGATTTTACCATTAAAGGTAAAAAATGTGATGGTGAAGAAGCTGCCAAACTAAGACAACTTAATGTAGAAGAAGTTAGAAATGCATTGGCTGCCATGATTATAATTGATGAATTGCCCTTAAAGATTGTAGAAGGGGAAGGTTTTCAAAGATACAGTAGAGCACTTGATCCTAGATTCCTAATCCCTTCGAGAAATACGGTTGTAAGAGATTGTTTGGAGCTTTATGTTAAAGAGAAAGTCAAATTGAAAAAACTAATTAAAAATAATCGTCTGTGTCTTACCAAATATATGGACGTCAATTCAGAATCTTAACTATATGTGTCTTATAGCAGCTTGGATTGATAATGATTGGTTGTACCAAAAAAGAATTTTAAACTTTCAGCTCGTTGAGAGTCATGCGGGAAGAATTGTTGATGGTTCCATTGAAAGAATGTTTAATTAATTGGAGAATTGAAAGTGTATTAACAATGACAGTAGACAATACAAGTTCAAATGATACTTACCTTGATTACTTGATGAAGTGCGTGAAGTGGAAAGATTCAATCTTAGAGAATAAATACATGCATGTTAGATGTGCTGCCCACATTGTCAATTTAATTGTAAAATAAGTCCTAGCAGAGCAAGGTAAGGCCATTATTAGAATTCAAAATGCGATTAGATATGTGCGATCTTCTCCTGCCAAATACAGTTTGTTCAAGAAATGTGTTGAGAAAGAAAAGATCTCATATAACCATCTTCTTTGTCTTGACGTTAATACTAGATGGAATTTTACATATAAGATGTTGGAACATGAGAAATTTGAGAAAGCTTTTGTAAGGATGGAATTAGACGATCCAAATTATAAAAAGTACTTTGAAGGAGGTTATAATGGAGTGACAAGTGAAAAGAGAGATGCAAGAAATAACAAAAAAAAAAAAGATTAAAAAAACTATTGTATCTTCTAAGATTAATGATATTGATAATTCTTGCGAAGAAGCAAAAAATGGGAGGAAGAAGTTTGTGAATAAAAAAAAAGAGATCAAAAAATCATTGGCCCTCCTAATCATGAAGATTTTCAAGCTGCAAGATACTTTGCAAAGTTTTTAAAGTTATTTTATAGTGTGACATAAAAGTTTTCTGGCTCTTTATATACTACGTATAATACGTTTTTTCGTGAATTGGTTGCTATTCATTCCGCAATTGTGTCTCTTTCTGTTCATGAGGATGATGACATGAGATGCATGGCATTAATAATGATGGAGAAATTTGATAAGTATTGGTCTTTTAATAGTAAGACCAATTATTTATTGTTTGTTTCTATTATTTTGGATCCACGTTACAAGTTAAATTATGTTGAGTTTTGCTTTGGTGAAATATATGGCAATGATAATGTCTTAACAAGATCAAGGATTGCTAGTGTAGCAGAATCTTTAGATGAGTTGTATTATGAGTACAAGAGATTATACACTCGTGAACAAGAAAAAAATTGAAGATTTAACTTCTAAAGAAGTTTATGGCATGAATATTGATGAATGTGATAAAAGTTTAGATTTTCCTGATTCTCTAAGCGCATGAAATCTCTAAAGAAAACAGAGAACGCATCAGAGATAACCAAATACTTGAGTGACGAGCTTATAGAAAACAAAACTGAATTTGATCTCTTGGCTTGGTGGAAAGGAAATAGAACTAAATACCCTATTCTCTCAAAGTTGGCCAAGGGTGTCTATTGTATCTAGTAAATAAGCTTTTAGCACCGGTGTGTGTAATTGATTCATTTAAGAGTTCTCTAACTTCTAAAACAGTGGAAGCTCTTATTTGTGCACAAAATTGGTTGCGGCCTACTCCTATTGATTTACGTGAATCACTGGATAATGTCGAGAAGATTGAAGAAGTTAGTAGAATCTTTTATTAATTTAATTTTTCATTGTTCATGTAAATATTACGATGGTTATTTAGTCAATTTTATTTGTTTTATACTTTGCAGATTGTCTAAATTCTCCAACAGCCATCTCTATTAGTATTGATGAATAACGTTCAAACTCTCACTGGTAAAATTACTATATAGTTAGTTTTTCACAAAATATGCATTTTTTATGAAATAATGACAACTTAGTTTTCTTGTTTCCACATACGTAGAAGGAAGATGATATTTTCACAGTGCACCCCTTGATGTTGCCATCCTTATGCCTTGATTCTTGCTAGATCACTTCTTAGTTTTAGTTTTATTGAAAATTAGCCTGTTTGGTCACATGCTCAGGTGTGAATTTCTCAAGGGTAGTTTTACTATGACTATGCAAACCTTTTAGTAAATTTCCAGAGAATATTTTACAGCAAATTGTTGCTAGTAGATAAGCTTTACTTTGAGTTTCCTGGTTTATATGGCATTTGCGACATTTTGTAGAATACCATTTTTCATATATACTCTAGATTACATGATGTGTAGTTTCTATGGATAAATTCTAATGTTCTTTCTATAGTAATTGATTGTAAGTCATGTAAAAGACTAAAAGGGTATGGTAAAATTTGCATCTATTCTCATAGTCAGGACCAATCTAGAACCATATCAGTCTACGTGGTCATGAGAATTATATTTAGGGCGTCATATAAATTTTTTTATTATTTTGTATAAGGAATTATACATTTTAATAATGGTATGATTCTTAGATGAAGTTAAAAAAATACCTAAAAATTATCGAACTGTACCGATACCGAAGGAAAATCGAAATGATTGGGACGGTTTTTAAAAGTCTAAATTTGATTATGTACAGTAAAATAACTAAAAAAAAATTAGTATAGCATAATGTTTTAAAAATTAACGGCCGAACCGTACCAATGACACCCCTAACACTAAGCAATCATATCATTTGCTACTTGAGGATAGACAATCTATATATATAATAATGTTGGGGAATAAACAAGTGACGTGGCAGGCTTCATATGCGGGAATACATTTATCTTTTATCTCATTTTTTTGGGTTTTATTCTCTCATTTTAATGCAATAACTTATTATTACATTAAAAAATTAGCCTTGTAACTGAAACTCAATAAATGAGGAAAGAGGGAGAAAGGTACCGTTTCAAACTTTTGCCAAACGTCTAAAACCTTTGGCCTTTTAGTTTTTCCAGCTTTAAAGGGGCAGGGTATCTGATCTTATATATAGAAAATATCCACAAGCAATCATTTTATTGCCTCCATAAGGATTCTACTCCATCTTCGTCACCACGGGCAACCTGTGTTTAGGGGAGAAGAAAATTAATATCCGTAAGAACTCGCAATTATTTTCAATATATTCTTCATTCGCATGTTTCTGAGTCGATAACTACGTGTTGCAAATTCAAAAGGTCCACAAAGCCCTGTATTTCAATGCCTCCAAGTTAAGAAATTTTGTGCCCAAGTGTGTTTACAAGGAACCGAGGAAGGTATCTCATGATTTTTAGTGTCGGGCATTTTACTTTTTACCGCTAACAGCTTGTTTGGATGGTTGTTATGTGTCGTATAGTATTGTATCATTTTGAAGTATATAATGTTTGAATGGATTGCATTGTTTTTCGTCGTTTCATGATGTTATGGACCAACAACATAAAGAATAAACTTGCAATAGTATAAAGAAAAAGTAAGGTACGATGTAGGATTATTATATAAAAAAGGTAGGATAAAGAATAACATAGGATTATTTAATAATATGGAGGGGCAAGATGAGAGAGAAAAAATAAGAGTACGACGTAGCCACACCAAATCGGTCGTTCCATAAAGTGGCACTTTTTGTCGTTAGGTAATATTTAAGTAACAATCAAAACAAACATTATATTTAAAGTAACAATATGATACAATACAACCGGTAACTGTTTGACCAAAAACTATAACTTTCGGCTAAACTATTAAATTTATGTAATAACGGGTTAAATCTAATTAATGATAATAACTCTAGATGTGAATCTTGAAAACGTGTGTGAGATGAGACAGATCCAGTGAACTGTTAATAATGATAAGCACAAAAAGTTAATAAAGTATGAGCAATAATGGGGTGTAACTAGCAATAAATGACATTTAAGTAAATAAGAGTAATGGTTCACTCAATAAAGAATGGATTGGACGAATGTTTCTCCTGACAATGATGAATGACAGATAAATCCAAGATTTGTTCGAACTATTCTCAGACCTGGTGGAAAAGTATGAAATAATATGGGCAAGAATCTTGATAAAAAGGTAGTCTTTGTATCTTTACAAGAGAGAGAGAAAATCTTTTGTAAAGTCTGCTCTTATCACAATGAATATTGGCCTTTTCGTTTTCTTCTCTATTTCCTTATTTATTTGAGACATATCTCTAGCAAACCCTAATAGTACAAGTGCAGAGATTATTCACTAGAATATTCTATTTAATATTCTATTTCAAAAACTAGTCGTTACTGTTCTATCAGCGGTGCTAGACCTCAGTCATTATTGACATCTCGACCACGAATCTTGCTGCTCCCTGGCCGAACTCGGCTGACTCTTTCCTTGATACTATATTACCCTAAATATTCTAGGGCGTATTTTGTCCTATACAATTAGTCCCTCCGCTTATTGAGGCTGACAACATGCGGGCTCGATGAGCGGATATTGTATAATGTGGTTGAAGCATTTGGACTACATGAACAAGCTGTGACGATTGGGGCGAGTTGGCAGCGTGTCCCTTTGTGAGCTGTAATTTATGGGGTTGTAAATCCCACGAATCAGAGTGACATGATGGCGACATACGTCATTATGATGCGATTTCCCAATACGTTGCTTTGTCTCACGCGTGTCTTCTGATTGAGTATGCCGCTTCGATTACAATGCCAGGTAATGATGATTAATCCCTTGTTTTCGACGCTTGAGTTTTTATAATTAGGGGTGTGTGGGTAATGTTTCAATTTTTACGAAACCCTTGCATCTAAGAACTCTATATCTTCTTCTTCTTCTTCTTCTTCCTCCATTATCGTGTATTTTCTTATCGGTTTTAGCGATTCTCGCTGCTTCTAACACTCCATTGCTTGAATATCCTCCCTTAACAACATGGCAAATGTACCCTCTATTTCCGGTATGGAAATTGACCCTGTCCCTTTGGCGGTGCTTATACCCCCTTATGCTGATAGGGTCTTTGTCGCCACTGAAGAAGAGAATTTTCCTACGGTAGAGGAAATAATCCCTCATAGTAAGAAAGTTAGGTCCGATTTTTTGAAGGCGTCTGAAGGTGAGCCTGAAGTCTCGGAATCAGTGATAGAAGAGGCCGATCTAGCCGAGCTTAGGGCAAAATTTAACATTCCTACCCATATCGATCTGATCCCAGCAGGACGTGACGTGATGCAACTTCACCGCCTCGGATATTGCATGTTCTAGGCATATCTTTTCCAGGTCGGCTATACTCTCCCCCTTCTCCCATTGGCGGAGGAATTTTTCCGCTATTACGGTGTCTGCCCGGCCCAAATCTCTTCGTACATCTACAAGCTTATTAGAACGCTTTCAAAATTCACCGAGTTGGCTGGGGTCGAGGTCACACTTCGCCAATAGATGCATATTTTTGCCCCTAGCTTTTATAGGGGGTCGATGTTGCATCTTCTCCACTGAGGAGGTAAATGCCTGGTGGTGAAGATGGACAACAAAGCAAATCGTCAGTTCTAGCTCAACTACATGGAATCATGCTCGTAAGTATCCTTTTTTTTTTGTGAAAGGTATTTGATTTATCTGTTTCTAGTCGTAGGCTCTAAAATTTTATCTCTTCTTTGTATAGCCAAGGCTACGCCTCCTCCTTTGGTCGGGGAAATTTTCGACTGGGTCGGCCGGATTTTGCCTCACACTATGGGGATTCATGAGTGGCCGGGCTTTCTCAAGAGGTTCGGTCCTACTTCTTCCTTGGCTGGTGAGTCCGTTGATAATATATCTTTTTATTTCATGTTTTAACCGCATGGTCGCTTGCATGCTATAACTTATTACTGGTGGTGACAACCTTCGATCATTCTTTTTCAGTTCGAGAATCTTCGAGGAGGCCGAGGGCTCCTCCTCCTGCGTTTCGTAAGAGGAAAGCTGCTTTTTCGGAGTCTGTTCCTACTGTGACTGTGGCTTGGCCTGCTCGGTCATCTTCTTCTGTTTGTTCTTCTGCCGCGGCCAGATCTGCTCGATCGTTAGACATACCTACTGCTGCTTCTATGCCAGCTTCTTCTGCGCCCGCGGATATATCGTCAAAGGGACTTCCGACTTCCCCTTTGCTTCATCTAGTGGAAGAGGAAGAGGAATCATTGCCGAGTGATGGGAATTTGGTTCCCCGTAAGAGGAGATCGGTGGATGTTAGTGATGGGATTGCCCGGGCAGTGGATTCAGTGATGGGCAATTTTTTCATCCGTGTAACAGTGACCATAAAGTTTGAAGATGACGTAGAGTTATCATTCATGGTTCCGCCATCGACTGAAGTCGTAGAGGGTATGTCTTTTCCTGAAACCATGATGGAAGCTGAAGGGCTACCGGCGAGAGTCTATGATAACTTGCAGCGGGATGAGCCATCGGTCTCACGACCATTCGAGGGGCCTTCTTCGATGGCCGACATAAAAGGAAAGTGTGTAGCCGAGGATGGTTACGAGACGGGCGCCGATGTGAATTCCGATGAGGTGAGGATGATAGGGGAGGGATTTACCTTACTCGAAGTAAGGTTGGTGGGGTCCACGTGGACTATTGCGATCCCCATGGATCGAGATTTGTTGGTCAACACGGAGGACGTGGTTTATTCCCTTGGTCCCCTCTGTTCTGATGTGGAGGGTAAAACCCTCGAAAAGCTGAAGATGCTACCTTATCTAGGAGCATAGCCGGCCTCGCTCTTAGGGTAAGCTTTTCGATCTCTCTTGTTATTGTTCGTCAAGTTCAAAGTTTGTTTCGTTCTTACTCTTCATTTTCTTTTTCTTTTTCTTTCAGACTGTGATTTTGGAAATTGAAAGCGCCCGAAGAGAGGAGAGGCGTAAGGCTACTAATCTAAAGATGGAGAGAAAATACCGCGAGTACCGCGGTAAGTATCGCAAGATTTGTAGGAGGTTTGGCGAGGGCGGCAACTTCCAAGATCTCCGAGATAAGCTGAAGGAAAAGGATGACGAGCTGGTGAAGGTCATCGAAAAATGCAGCGTTCTTGAGGGGGCGCTAAGGGACAAAGAGGAAGAGTTGGAGGTTAGTATAGGGGTCGAAGCCCAGTGCGGCGATCTCAAAGACCAGGTGCTCTCGTTGCACGCCGAGCTCGAGGAGTTTGAATTCAAAGCAAAAGCTTTAAGTGGTGAGGTCGTCTAGAAGGCAGCAAATCTCGAGAAGGCGGAGTCAGCTTGGTCAGGGCTACGAGGAAGGCGGAGCCCTTGGAGATCGTAATACGTGTTCTTCATTCTGAGTGAGAGAATGCCTTGGAGACGGCCAGACTCAAAGAAGAGCGACTTGATGAACGGATTGGAGAACTAGAGAAAGAGGCTTCTGAACTTTGTGATCAAGTTGCCGCTCTGGAGGCCGAGAAGGCACAATTATTGGCTTAACCATCTTCCTACGGTGTTTCTGATTTCCCTGATGTTCCTCGAGATTTATAGGAGAACTGGATTCATGCCAAGGCCCAACTGGATATATTCAGAGATCTGATGAGGGTAAAAACCGTTTCAGAAGCCGTCTTCGAGGATACTCGTGTTAAGGCACATAGAGCTCAGTTCGCTTGCGGCTATGATCTTATAAACCGGAGGAGGCCAGTCATGATGAGGAGGATGCGGGCGTGGACTGGAATGAAGAGGACACCTGGTATGAGGACGAGTATCCCGATGGCGATGGTAATGGTGAAGGGGCATATGGGGATGGCCTAGGCAATCAGGCCAATTAGTAGCTTTTCTTTTCCCTCTTTTTGTTTTGCTGCAGACTTCTGCGTGTTTTTTGTGGGCGTCTTTTCGAGCCTTTGTAAAAAACAAATATCTAAGTATGAAATACCAGTTTTGTTATTTGTACCTGATTCGCTTTTCTTCTGTTCGAGTTTTTATGCTTTTTGATTTTGTTGCTTGGTTGCCTTGATTTCCTTAGTCGTAGTAACTTAGCTCAAGTAGGGTCGAACGAGGTCGGAAAAAACCCAAGTTTGATCATGGCCGAGAACCAGTAGATGTTAGGTCGAGTGAGGTCAAACATATCCTATGTCTATTTATGGCCGAGTGCCGATTAGGTGTTGATTCGAACGAGGTCGTGTATAACCTATACTTAGTTATGACCAAGGACCGATTAGGTGTTGATTCGAACGAGGTCGAGTATCACCTATGCTTGATTATGGCTGAGGGCCGATTAGGCATTGATACGAATGGGGTCAAATATCACCTATGCTTGATTATGGCCGAGGACCGATTAGGTGTTGCATTTGTCGGCGGTATGATTTTAAGGCAATGTTGCTTTGGTTTTACATTTGGAGAAAACAGAAGTAAACTTCATGCATTTGTGCTTTGTTCATACACTTTGAGAAATTTACATATTTTCTGGGCACTGGCTGGCACTTCAGTCCAGTCTCAGTCTATAGCCCTTCATTGATCGACATGGATAACTATTGAGAGGTCGAGCAATGAACTAGTCGTCCTGTGCGCACTTCAATTCTGAAGTGTCCCCTTCATCGCCTCGTTAAAAACCTCCTCGAGAAAACCCAATTGGGACAAAACTTAAGTGAGGAAAAAATGAGTACGACTTTGGGGGCGCTTCGTCTTTTAAAAGTTGAAGTACTTGAGGTGTTTAATATTCCAGTTGTTTGGTAGTCTCTTTCCTTCTATCGTTTCTAGTTGAAATAACCCTTTGTTTGTTGTTGCCGTGATTTTGTATGGACCGTCCCAATTTGTTCCATGTTTGCCTTCCCGTGGGTCTTTGCTTGTTTGTGGTATAGCTTTAAGCACATAGTCCCCGACTTTGAGTGGCCTGATCTTTGCCTTTTTGTTATAGTAGCGTTCTGCTTGTTATTTTTGGGCAACCATTCTTACGTAGGCCATATCTCTTCATTAAGCTCCTGCCTTCTGTTGTCATCGTTCCGGGGTCCGCTTTTATAGGAGTATCTTAAGTTGGGCTCCTTGACTTTGACCGGTATTACCGCATCAGTACCATAGACTAATGAGTATGACATCTCTCATGTGCTCGTCTTTGGCGTTGTTCGATAGGCCCAGAGTACTTCTGGTAATATTTTCGGTCACAATGCTTTGGCGTCTTCAAGTTTCTTCTTCATGATATTTTGTATCAACTTACTAGAGGATTCCGCTTGCCCGTTGCCCGCGGGGTGGTATGGCATTGAGAGTATTCTTTTGATGTGCCATTTCTCAAAAAACACAGCGACTCTTTTTCCCGCAAACTGGGTTCCGTTGTCGCAGTTGATCTTTTTGGGGAGACCGAAATGGCATATGATGTTTTTCCATATGAAGGAGATCACTTCCAGTTCGCATATTTGGGCGAATGCTCCTGCTTCTACCCATTTAGAGAAATAGTCAGTCAAAACCAAAAACAATCGTACGTTACCTCGTCCTGCCAGGAGGGGGCCCATGATGTCCATTCCCCATTTACTGAACGGCCAAGGGGAAGCCACTGAGTGTAGGTGTTCGCTTGTTTGGTGCATCATTGGGGCATAGCATTTTTTCACGAAATTCGCGGTCTCCTTTTTCATGGTAGGCCAGTAATATCCTGCCGTATGAGGCATCTGACCAAAGCTCGATTACTGGAGTGAGCTCCATAGTTGCCTTCGTGTACTTCTTCAAGGACACACCGTGTCTGATTTGGGCCTAAGCATTTCTCTAGAGGGCCGCCATACGTCCTCTTGTATAGGTCTTTATGAATGATGTTGTATCTGGCTGCTTGCATTCGCAGTTTCTTGGCCTTTTTTATCATCTGGGAGCACGCCATCGTGCAAATATATAACAATACGGTTGTGCCAGTCCCAAGTTAGGTTTATGGTTCTTACCTCGATTTGATCTATTGATGAGTTGAGGAGGTGGACCATATTTCTTTCTCCGGTTGTAATGTTTTTGGTGGTTGCGGCTAATTTGGTGAGGCCGTCCACCTCGGTATTCTGTGCTCGGGGGATTTGGTCGAGTTGACATTCATCGAACTCGGGTAACAGCTTGCGGATTTTGGTCTGGTACTTTTATAACCTTTGCTTCTTGATTTGGAAAGTCCCTATGCCTTGGTTGACCACGAGTTGAGAATCGCAGCTCAGTTTTAGCCATTTCGCCCCATATTTGAGTTCTAGTCTTAGTCCTGCAATTACAACCTCATACTCAGCCTCATGGTTAGTCATGTCCGGGCATCTTATGGACTGGCTTTGCCTGTTGGAACTTCGAGTACGAGTCTCAGCCTAGACTCTGACGCGTTGGACGCGCCGTTAGTGTACAGGACCCAGAGGTCTTGTGTTTGGGGGGAAGCATGGATGGCTTCTTTTTCGACCTCGGGCATTATTTTTGCACTGAAGTCGGCGACGAAGTCTACGAGGACCTGTGACTTTATCGTCGTTCGCGGCCGATATGTAATATCGTGCTCGCTCAGTTCGATGGCCCATTTGGCCAACCTACCTGATAGCTCGGGTTTATGCAAAATGCTTCTTAAGGGGAAAGTCGTGATGACCGAGATGGGGTGGCACTGGAAATATGGTCTAAGCTTTCGTGAAGCTACGACTAAGGCCAGAGCTAGTTTTTCGAGATAGGGGTATCTTGTCTCAGCGTTGACTAATGTTTTACTAATGTAATAGATGGGGGATTGCATACCTTTATTTTCTCGGACCAATACTGCGCTCACAGCTACTTCAGACACTGCGAGATAGATGAGGAGGGGCTGTCCCGGTTCTAATTTTGAAAGCAATGGTGGCGATGACAAGTACACCTTTAACTCTTTCAGGGCTTGGACGCACTCAGAGGTCTATTGGAGGCCGTTATCCTTTTTGAGTATGCCGAAGAACTTATGGCACCTATCGGAGGATCGTGAAATGAACCTCGAAAGGGCGGCGATACGGCCAGTTAACCTTTGGATATGTTTTTTGGTGGTCAAGTGCTCTGGTATCCCTTCGATGGCCTTGATTTGATCGGGATTGACCTCGATACCTCACTGCAACACTATGAAACCCAAGAATTTTCCTGAGGCCACACCGAATACACATTTTTCGGGGTTCAGTTTCATGTCGTATTACCTGAGTATGACGAAGGCTTCTCTCAAGTGGTCGATGTGATCTTCTTTCCTTTTGGATTTGACCAGCATGTCGTCTATGTAGACTTTCATCGTTTTACCGAGTTGGTCTTTGAACATCTTCGTCACCAACCTTTGATAAGTTGCCCCTGCATTTTTCCGTTCGAAAGGCATGACCTTCTAGCAGTACGTTCCCTGGTGGGTGATGAAGGTGGTTTTTTCCTGATCCCCTTCCTCCATGAGAATCTGATTATAGCCCGAGTAGGCATTTGTCACGCCCCTAACTTGGGGAGCATGACCGGCGCTCAACCGAGTGAACCCAGTCGAGCAAGCCTACGTTACATCAACCTCTCATCATAACTCATGCATGATTTATCAAAACATAATTAGATCTTGAGTTTCATATTGAATACATTTGGCTCAATGGCCCATAATGTTTTTTCTTTTTCTCTCGTGATGGGTACATAGCTTCATAAATATATGTGAACATAAATACATGACGAAACTCAAAACTTAAGTACATGACCCACAGTGTACATGGAGCTTCTATGACAATAGATACCTTACATAAAACCAACTAGACTCGAATACCCACTAGAACGGTAGCGGGCTCATCATAATCTGCTGGGAAGAAGATCCCTATCAAAGATCCATATCATCCTTTAGAAGTATACCTGCATCTATTAAAAGATGCAGCGCCCCTGAAAAAAAGAGACATGAGTACATGTGGAATAGTACTCGCATGTAAGGCAAACAGAACAATATATGAAATTATGATAACTCAAATAAGAGGCATATTAAGTACATCAAAAACTACGAAACACCCCATAGATTCACATTTCAAGTCTCGTTATGCTTACATCATTTTAAACTTCTCTTAGGATTAACTGTGCCATATGAACTATGCGTGGAATAATAATATAAGGTAATTAAAACAACATGTACAAACAAGGCCAATGAAAGTGGAACCTATTATCTACGTTAACAATGCGTCTCACTAGACTGTCCATATCCCTCTCTTATCTTACACCTATACATTTCATAGACCGTCCTTAGTATTCACTTATCATATTATACACCTATGCGTCTCATAGACCATCCACAGTAACACCAACACAATACACTTTTGCGTTTCACATACCGTCCACAATATTACCTATACAATACACATGTGCGTTTCATAACCCGTCCACAGTATCACCTATACAATACACTTGTGCGTTTCATAGACTGTTCATAGCGTTTACTTACACAATACACTTGTGTATTTCATAGACTGTTCACAGTGTTTACTTACACAATACACCTATGTGTTTTATAGGCCGTTCATAGGACTTACATGCACCATACACCTATGCGTTTCATAGACCGTTCATAGGATTTACTTACACAATACACCTATGCGTTTCATAGACCGTTCATAGGATTTACATACACAATACACATATGCATTTCATAGACCGTTTATAGGATTTACATACACAATACACCTATGTGTTTCATAGACCGTTCATAGGATTTACATACACAATACACCTATGTGTTTCATATACCGTTCATAGGATTTACATACACAATACACCTATGCGTTTCATAAACCGTTCATAGGATTTACATATATAATATACATATGCGTTTCATAGACCGTTCATAGGATTTACATACACAATACACCTATGTGTTTCATAGACCGTTCATAAGATTTACATACACAATATACCTATGTTGTAACTACCCAACCAATCGTTTTATTTTTTAGAACCATGTTCCCCTAAATAAGACTCCATGTATGTGCTCTTACTGTTATATGACTTTTGGGGATAGTTAGTTCGGGATTTGGAAGGGTTCGGGTTGAAATCGGAACACTTGGTTCCTTAATGTTGGCTAAATAAGGCTAAGTTTGACTTTGGTCAATGTTTTGAGTAAACGGCCTCAGAATCCGAATTTGATAATTCCAATAGGTTCGCATGATAATTTCGGACTTGAGCGTATATTCGGATCAAGTTTTGGATAACCCGAGAATGTTTCGGCGCCTAATAGTGAAAGTTGGCTCTTTGAAGGTTTTAAAGTTCTTTAAATTTGGTTTGAAGTAGGATTCAGTGTTATCGAGGTCCAGTTGGGATTTAAGGCCTGGGAGTAGTTCCATATGGTGATTTAATATTTATACGCACAATTTGGTGTCATTCCGAGTAGTTTAAATATGTTTCGGCATGGTCGAAGTAAGTTGAAGAACTTGAAGTTCCTAAGTCGATTCAATTTGGTTTGAGGTGTGATTCTTAATTTTAATGTTATTTTATGCATTATGAGGGTTCGATCTAGTTCGTTTTATGATTTCAAACTTGTTGGTATGTTCGGACGGAGCCCCGGGAGCCTCGGGTGTTAATCGGACGAGGTTCGGACCAAGTTTGGAACTTGGGAACAACAGCTGAAGCTCCCAGCTTCTGGTGCAATCGCACCTGCACTTGGCCAGCCACAGGTGCGAGCTCGCAAAAGCGAGCCTTTTACCGCAGAAGCAGACCAGCAAAGGGCAGCCCAGTGACCGCAGAAGTGATTCGGGGACCGCACCTGCGAAGGCGCGAGTGCGAAGGAAGCCACCGCAGAAGCGGGCAGCATCGCATGTGCGATTTTATCGTCGCAGGCGCGGGCTCACAGGTGCGACCAGCTAGGCACAGAAGCGAAGGGGGTGAGCCAGGCCTTGGTCCGCACCTGCGTGGTTTTGTCCGCAGAAGCAGAATCGTAGGTGCGGCTATTTTATCGCGGATGCGGAAATCGCAGAAGGCAGAACCTCATTTAATTCGGGACTTAGGCATTTGAGCTCATTTATTTCAATACTTGGGCGATTTTTGGAGCTCTTAGATAGGGGTTTTCACCTAAAACTTTGAGGTAAGTAATTTCTACACAATGTGAGTTAAATACATAGATTATGGGTGGATTTAAAATTTTTAAAATCCGGGCACGTGGGCCCTGGGATGAATTTTAGGAATTCTTTAATTAGATTGGGTAATCACTTTAATAGCTAGAATATGAACTTGTGAGCACGTGTTGATTATTTTATATAATATTTGACTGGTTTCGAGTTGTTTGGCACCGAGTTGAGGGTTTAAAGCACAGTTGTGGACCGAAAAGTATTCTTTGAGATGAGGTAAGTCTCTTGTCTAACTTTGTAAGAGGGAACTCATCCCTTTAGGTGTACTTGTGGTCTTGAATTGCATGTGTGGGGAGCTACGTACGCACTAGGTGACGAGAGTCCGTGCATGGCTATATTATATGTGATGCCCTGGTAGTCCTAGGCTTACACTATGCCTTGTTTGCTCTATTATGTTAGTCATGCATATTACCTGTCTTAATTAGAGCTATGATTAAGGATTTTAAGATATTAAAGTCTCCCGTTTAAATTTCTTATGTGTGGGGAAGAATGGAAGAGTTTTATTATGACTTTGAGAAATCTATATTCACACGTGTCGCAAGTATATCCGCGAGCGAGGCAAATTTCCACTACTCTCATGGGAGTGGGTCGTTCGCCTCGGCAGGTTAATAGATGCATCTATGGTTCGTGTCGTTCGACCCTTGGCGGTGCACAGTATATTTCTGGATCAGGTTGTACGACCTCGGCATAAATTGTGCGTGATAATACACGGAGCCTAACTTTATTTGAGATTTATTTATGGCTTGAGCGGTCATTATTATTTAAAGGACAGGAATTGATTCGAAGTTATTGTTAGTAAAGGGAATTATTATTCACTGCTTGTTACCGTATGGTATTAATTGCTTACAAAATCCATGCTTATTTATGATTTTTTCGCAGTTTATTTATAGCCCATTGTAAGTGTCGATGTCGACCCCTCATCACTACTTTTTTGAGGTTAGACTTGATATTTACTAGGTACATGTTGTTTATATACTCACGCTACACTTATGCACCAATCGTGCAGGATCTGAGGCATATGCATCTAGTTATCAGTCTGGCGCGCATCCTTGACTTCCTTAAGACTTAGTCGTGAGCTGCCTTTCGAGCCCGTTCTGCAGCACCCGAAGTCTTTATTTTATTTTTATTTTATGTCTATTTCAATTCAGACAGTAGTGTAATAATTTTGTATATTATACTAGTAGCTCATACACGTGTAACACCAGATCTTGGAAGTTATGCTAGTAGACACCTGCTGATTGTTTTGATATTTGCTCATCTCATTTGCTCTTAAAAATTATTTATCTCCCATTTTGTTGAAACTTTTACTTCCTAACTATGCACTGACTAAAGATCAGTTATTTCTAAAATGTTAAAAGAGACAATCACATGGTTAGTTCACTGTTGGCTTGCCTAGCGGTAACGTTGGGCGTCATCACGGCCTATAGGAGAAATTGGGTCATGACATATGCGTTTCATAAACCATTCATAGGATTTACATACACAATATACCTATGCGTTTCATAGACTGTTCATAGGATTTACATACTATGATTGAAACCATTGGGACATACAACACCTCATAATTCTCATTTTGACAAACGGCCACATTTCATGTTCATTTTATCACTTACTTGTACTTGCCATGGGTGATCACAGGACATCAAGAACATTTAAAATATTTAGGAATACCATATCCTCTCCTCATGAGGGCGTAGGAGCTTATAACACATTGAAAACATAAGTAAAAATATGTTTATCTCATAACCTTTCACACCATATATCATTTCACAATTACTTTCAACTACTTATAACATCATTATTTCATTGGCCTCCTTGGCCATATATATTATTCTTCATTCATGGAACTGTGGTCGTATATCATATTCCGCACTTTCATTTCTTTACTTTCAAGGATTATCATCATAAACATCATCATATAGAATACTCTTGAAATACCTTTCTCCAAAACGGAAATACACAATTTTAACTCATAAATATGTAAGAACTCAAAATATATTGGAAATACCTACCAAGCATAGCATTAGTTAGAACAACCACATTTGGACATGACTTGAGTGCATACGCTTTTGGATAATTCTATTTTCGGAGTCAATTTGAAATAGTTGAATCAAGGCTCATTTCATAATATTTCACACATTATTTCATTTCATTGGCGCTATTGGCCACAAGTATAACTTTCATTCTTGGAACGGTGTCCACACTTTATATCCCCAACTCTCTACTTTCACTTTCAAGCATCTTTATAGATTATCGACAACAAAGAATCTCTAATCACGACTTTTAGTACACCTATGAGCAACAAAGAGTCTTAAGCACATTGAGACTTCTTACACAATTAGGCATAATAGCCTTTACTTGAAACACTACTTGGAATCATAACATTTTTATACCCAACTCATGATTTGAACACATTCTCGAAAGATAACATCATATTATAAGAGTATCTGGAACACATTTTGAACATATACATTTCAACACAAAGCTTATTCGGAATAGATAATTTATAATGAATAACTCGGGACTTACAAGAACATCATGGGGTTCAATTCTAGGAGAGAAGTTTAGCCAATATACGTTTCTTGAGCTTTCCTTTCATTACTACAATGTTTCAGAAATTCTACCAACTTCAATATATTTAGAAACATAACAAAAGTGAACCATAATTAGGAAGATATTCGTAGTTTCAGCTCATTTGAGCATTTTATCAAACACTAGATGTGCAAATTAGTTACAAGGTTCTTCCACAAGATTTCTTTCACTTCACAACCCAATCTTTACCCATTTGGGCTCAACAATCTTCCCACAAACCTTATTGGTACATGCATGTATACATAATACTCTCACACCCAAGAATCATACTCCCAATCTCCCATCTTTTACCCCAAACTCCAAATTGAAGACTATGGTTAGAACCTTACCTCTTGAGTGAAGATCTTGTGAGATTTTCTTGTTGGATTTCAAAGCTTGAACAAGATCTTGATGAACAAAGCACTTGAGCTTCTTCCTCTCTCTAGAACACTCTCACTTCTCTCTAAAAATATCAGATTTTTGCCTTCAAAATGAGCCCCAAAGGCTATTTATCAAAATGGGGTCGGGTTATAAAAATCAGAAAATGGACCCTCCAAACTCAGGTCTGCGGTCGCAGAATGGACCGCATAATAGGTATGCGATCCGCAAAATGGGCCGCAAAAATGATGCCAAAAATTGGGCTGCTCTAGATCGGTCTGTGACAGGTATGCGGCCGCAAAATGGGCCGCAGAATCGCCCAACAAATTTTCCCTCAGGCTAACTTCTGTGACAGAAGTGCGGCCCGCGAACCGGTTCTGCGGTTGCGAAACAGACCTTAAATTCCTTGGCAAAATTTTACGAGGACTTACAGCATCCAAGAAGCTTAGTAGCTCGTGCCCGGCCATTGCGTCGATGAGTTGGTCGATATGGGATAATGGAAATAAATCCTTGGGGCAAGCTTTGTTTAGGCCAATGAAATCTATGCACATTCGCCATTTGTCATTCTTCTTTTTCATCATGACTACGTTGGAGACACACTGGGGGTACTTCGACTCCCTAACGGAGCCATTTTCTAACAATTTTTCCACTTCTTCACGTACTGCGTCATTAATTGCGGAGTTGAACTTATGCCTAACATGCCTCATCGGGGGTTAGAGTGGATCGACGTTCAATTTATGCGTGGCGATCTCCTTTGGGATACCTGGCATATCTGCATGGCTAAAAGCAAACAAGTCCGCATTAGCAGTTAAAAAGTCACGAAACTTACCTGGTTCCTGAAGTTTGCAGCCGATGTAAGCTTTCTTGCTGTGGTCATTACTATCTAACTGAACGGGGCTGATGTCCTCTACGGTCGATCCTACGGCCTCGACCATATCGGGGTATCTGATGATGTCCTTGCTGTCATCGCATACCGAACTCGCCCCTGTTGATTGTTATGCCTTTTTTTCTTTATCCTTTATTTGTTGGGTGGTCATACAGTCTAAGGCAATGCAGTAGCATTCCTGGGACGTGCGTTGCTCCCCTCGTATGCTGAATATTCCCCATGGAGATGGGAATTTGATAACTTGGTACAAGCTGGAGGGAATGGCTCCCATGGTGTGTATATATGGTCACCCTATTATGGTGTTGTATGTTGTGTCCTGGTCCATGACATGGAATGTGGTTTCCAGATTGACGCCACCTGCTAGGACGGGCAGTGTGAACTCACCGGATGTTCGCTCAACTGCATTGTTAAAACTTGTTAGTGTGATGCAGCGCGACACTATCTTGTCCTCGAGTTTCATTTGTGCAAGTACTCGAGGGTGGATAATGCACACGCCGCTCCTATCATCTACCATAATCTATCTTACTTCAGTATCTAAAATTCATAAAGTGATAACAAGATCATCATAGTGAGGGAAAGCCAAACCGTTGGTATCTGACTTATCGAAGATGATACTTTCGTCGAGTTCATCATATCGTTCGTGGGTGATCAACTGTTTGAGCTTGTGGGTTGTGGTGAACTTCACATTATTGATGGAAGCGTCGTCCCCGCCACCGATGATCATGTGGATGGTGTGGACCGGCGGGCAGTTTTGGCATCCCTTGATGTTGTTCACATCCTCTAGCAAATTTGGTTCTTCCCCTATCGTTCAGCAATTCTTTGAGGTGTCCCTATCATAGCATGTTTACGACCTCCTAACTTCGGTTTTATGACCTCGCTCTTGATGGAACTCGCAGAGGGCATTTGATTTTCTGGTATTCGGGTCTAACCTCATCTTTTGTGGCCACTTCACCTTTGGTCCGAGCTTCTCCAAGGTGTAGACTATCTCTGTATGTGACACACAAAAATTGTGAGCGGATAGTAAAGGGGACATACCTCTCTCGTTCTGGTGAGTCCATGTTCTTGATTAGGGTGGGCCCTCTTCATGGCGGGATGAGGACACAATAGTGGTTTTGACATATGGGAGATGTCATTCCCAGTTGGGTCGTGAGGCCGCGGGATCTCCTATGATATCATTTCTTCGATCTTTCCTGGATCCTGCTTGCACCGAGGTCAGTCGATGGGTCGGCTCATTGAGGTCGTCCTTGTCTGCTCGGACTTCGACGCAATATGTGTTATGTATTTCGTCCCAAGTCATTGGGGGGTACTTCACAAGCCGACTTAATAACTTTCTTGTTGCCCATGAACCATTTCTGCTCAGCCCGTTTTGAAACGTTGCTATCGCCATTCCTTCCGATACATTTGGCAAGGTCATTCTTACTCGGTTAAAACGGGCGAGGAAGTCCCTAGGCATTTTTGGCCCCGACATGGGCCGTTATGAACTTATCGGCCATTTCCTCAAAGGTTTCAATGGAACATGCAGGCAGTTGTGAATACCAGGTCAATGCACCTTCCGTGAGGGTTTCGCCGAATTTCTTTAGTAGATTGGAGGATACTTGTTCCTTGGCGAGATCATTGCCTTTCACGACGGTGACGTAGTGAGTCACATGATCTTTGGGATCGGTTGTAACATCGTATATTTTCAAATAGGGAGGCATTTTAAAGGTTTTTGGTATGGCATGTGGGGCAGCACTATCACTGTACGGCTGCTCGACGAACCGACCGGCATATCTCTTCGGCAAGAGCTTAGGAGCGCCCGGTATTTTATTGACCCTTTCTTAGTGTTCTCTCATTTGGTCCTGAAGTACCTTGTTCTCATTTTTCATTTCCTCCATTCTTTTCAGAATGGTCGTGAGAGCGTCATTAGCTGCATTGCTAACAACATTGTGAGTAATACCTGTTTAGGAGGAGGAGGTTGATTATGTTGCTCATCCACTGGTGGTATAACACAAGTTCTTGCATTTTCTGTGGTCGTATCCCAAACGGGCTTATGGAGGACGCTGGTCAGCGTATCAGTTAGCCAGGCCTTAAGGAGCTTCTTTATTGCTGGCGGCACCTCCTCTACCGCGGATGTGGAGGCTGTCTTACTAAGAGATTTTGTGATGCTACAGTGGAGAGGGGGTGACCCACCTCGCATGGGGAAGGCATTGGGCGTTGTGTCCTCGTCCACTGCTTCAAAGCTCTAAAGGATGATATTCATGAGGTTGGTTGGGAGGTCACTCATTATTCTCGTTCTTTCTTCTCTATTTCCTGCCATATTAGATCTATGTATGCAGAGAGGAAAAAGGATCCCCACACATGGCGCCAAATTATTTGACCAAAAAGTATAACTTTCGGCTAAACTATTAAATTTATGTAATAAAGGGTTAAATCTAGTTAATGATAATAATTCTAGATGTGAATCTTGAAAACGTGTGTGAGATGAGACAGATCCACTGAAGTGTTGACAATGATAAGCACAAAAAGTTAATAAAGTATGAGCAATAATGGGGGTGTAACTAGCAATAAATGTCATTTAAGTAAATAGGAGGAATTATTCACCCAATAAAGAATGGATTGGACGAATGTTCCTCCTGACAATGATGAATGACAGATAAATTCAAGATTTGTTCGAACTTTTCTCGATTCTGGTGAAAAAGTATGGAATAATATGGGCAACAATCTTGATAAAAAGATAGTCTTTGTATCTTTATAAGAGATAGAGAGAGTTTTGTAAAGTTTGCTCTTAACACAATGAATATTAGCCTTTTCATTTTCTTCTCTATTTTCTTATTTATTTGAGACATATCTCTAGCAAACCCTAATAGTACAAGTGCAGAGAATATTATCTTTAATATCCTATTTAAAAAACTAACCGTTACTGCTCTGTCGGCGGTGCTCGACCTCAGTCATTATTGACATCTCGACCACAAATCTTGTTACTCCTTGGCTGACCTCGGCTGACTTTTTCCTTGATGTTATATTACCCTAAATATTCAAGGGCAGATTTTGTCCTATACAGTAACAACCATCCAAACTACCTGTAAGAGAACGTTGATGTAGAATTTCATGAAATACAATATTACATTTGCAATCAATTCTGGGTATCGATTGAAAAAGATATCCTTGAGGAGGGATTTGTTTTATGATTTGAGAAGGGAATAAATTGTTGGTAGGTTTGGGAGGAAGAATGAAGGAGAGATTAACGGAAAAAAAATGGTATTATCATTATTTCTTTGTACTTCTTTTTATTTCTAATTAATTCCTTCTTCTTTCATTTTCCTAAAAGTATCTTTTTGTTTTATTTTTTATATATATTAGTTTCTCGGCACGTGCGTTGCACGTGTATGCCGAGCCATGTAGTATATATTTTTTGTAAAATAATATTAATATTATTAAAATAATGCTTTGACAAAGTAAATATATTTAGAAGAATAAAACACTAATTTATGTGAATAATGAATATGGATCGTCGAATGATGGCTTATTAGGATGGGTATTATCACTTTTAGCATGCGCCAGAAACTATTTATATTCGGTAACCGAAAAAGTATATAATTTTTGTATATAACATATATATATATATATATATATATATATATATATATATATATATATATATATATATATATATATATATATTGACTATTATTTTGAAAGCGGCTATACAGTGTCATTTTCCCTTATTAGGATGACAAAAGATGTATTCGAGAATTGTTTTGAGACTTGTGAATATATGATGATGATGATGATAAATTACAAATATCTCCCAAATTCACATAGGAAAATATTTTAATATTAACTACTAATATTTTCTAAAATGTACTAATAAACTATAGAAAGTCAATCTATAAGCTATTATATTAAACACGCGTCCGTTTTCATACTCTAGCTAATAAAATATTTGGTAACCAATTTATTTTGCTTCTCCAATCGTGTTTCTTCAAAGCTTGTATCTTTTATATTGGTTGAGTGATTTATCCCTCTTTGTAAAGTTGTTCCAGTGATAATTTTTCTTCAATATAAAAGTTATTAATATTTTTTTGTGCATGACAAACAATAGAATACATGTAAACATGTACATATGAATGCACGCACACGCACATTATTTTATATATATATATATATATATATATATATATATATATAGATGATTTTGTGTTACATTTTAGATATAAATGACCCCTCCTGACCAGGGCGGACCAATGTTAGGTCAAAGGGGTTCAAATGAATCCGATTCGTTGAATATTTTTGATATTTTATATAGGTTAAATTCTGCAAAATAGATAGATAGGTATTCTTTTAACCCACTTGACACAAGCTATCTTGGGGAGAAATGGTCTACGTGTGTAGGCAGCTTTTGCGTTATTTTGCTCTTCATCACAAGTGCACTTGCATATCAAGTTAATAGTGCATGTCCCCTTAATGCTAAAGGGCCTAATAAATTGGGGGACTAGCATTGTAGTTAATTCTCTTTTTAAATGAAGAGCTAGCTAGTTTATTCCCTTAGTGTTCTGTTTTTTTTTTATCTCTATTTTTAATTTATTTCTATTTTATCCAACTCAAATCCAATAAGAATTAATCTACAGTCTATTCAACTTCAAAAGATCAAAAAACTTTATAAAATAAAATCTTACATTATTTTTGATAAATATACATGTGCAAATCTTAAAATTATTTCTAATTTGTTAGTTCATATTAAACTAGTTTATCCTAAATTGTTTCTTTATGTTACGCAAATTGTTAGTTCACTTTAAAGTAATCTTCTCTTATAGTTTGTACCAGTTTATTTTAAGATATAACTCTTTACTTTTTTGTTGTCCTATTATTTTTGTAAATTAACAACTTTGTTATTTGTAAAATTTATTAGAGTTTAATAAAGGTCTAAATTGTTTAAATAGAATATTTTAAAGTTTAAATAAAATTTTAAAATTAGATATACAAATTGTTAACATTTTTAGTTAAAACAATTATTTTTTGTTAAAAGTTTTAAGTTTTGTGCCCTATTTTTTGAAGAAGAAGAAAAGAATTTGGACCTCATCATTTTTAAATTATTCATTTTAAGGCAGCATTATGAACCCAAAAAAGAAGCAGCGGACAAATCCCGCTTGTTGGTACAACCCCTATAGTCAGTTAACTTTGTTGAATCCGCTTGTATAAAATTTTGGGTCCGCCACTACTCCTGACTGGTCTATTGGCTATATATGTGACACTATTTACATGTGATAATTTTAGTGATTATGGAGTATAATATTATCGATCACAAATAGTTTTATTATACCTATTTTTTTAATGCACTCATGATTTGTTATGTTTAATTTACATGCATTAGATACAACATATACTTCCATCTTCCACATATTATTTAACATCTTGCACTGATAGTATTTAATTTTCGTTAGTATATTGACATAATTCTAATTAGTAAAAAGCAGAAATATTATAGATTATATGATCGAATAACTCAATTAATCTGTTAAACGGTACAAAACAAATTTATATCGAATAAAATATTCTATAGTTGAGAATGCATCTGTTGTGCTTGTCAATTTATGTTTACAAAAACTGGAAAGAAATAAACTACATGGAAGGTCACACTGTTAAATTCATTTTCAAGCACTTTGCCAAACAATTGTAGGCTATAGTATGTGAATATGACGTCCCCCATCAAAGTTTTGTGTAATAACAATACTGTCACAAACCAAAATCCCGCCACAGGCATCGTGATAGCACTTAGTCTCTAAAACTAGGTAAGTCGATTATAATAACAATTTAAGCCATTTTTTTTAATATATAAACCAACAGCGGAAATAATTACAAATATAACAACCTCCCAAGACTGGTAATACTGAGTCACGAACTCTAACTGAATACATGAAATGATCTCAAGGATTGAATACTCAATACCGTTTGATTAATAATTAACAGTAAAATAAAATGAAAAGACTTCAAGGGACTGCGACGACCAGACAGTTCTACCTTGAGTCTTTGCGATCACACTTTAACTCTGTCCGAGTCTGATAGCTCCAATACCTGGCTCTGCACAAAAATATACAGAAGTGTAGTATGAGTACACCACGGTCGATACTCAGTAAGTATCAAGACTAACCTCAGTGGAGTAGTGACGAGGTACAGTCGAGATACTCACTAGTCTAATAACCTGTGCAACATAGTATACAAAAATAATAGGAAACAAATAACAATGATGGCAACAATAATTAACCAGTGATATACACAACAGTGCGATAAAAATACCATAAATATTGCGCAATAAATAATGAATACAAGTACAACTAATTAATCAAATCCTTCCAATATAAATCTTTCGCCTACATATTTTTTCAAATAGAAATCTTCAGGATATAATACTTTCAAATAAATCTCTTTCCTTCAAATAAATATTTTTCAAATAAAATTCTTTCAAATAAATCTCTTTCGAATAAAAGTCACCATGTGACACAGCATTTCAAAATCATAAAATACGGGTCTCAGCCCACTTTCATATTTCCACGGCACCTTGTGCCCACATTTCATATCACAACTGCATGGACAATTCACCTGCCAATATCATCATTATTTACTCACGACACTTCGTGCCCACATTTCATATCACAACTGCACGGACAGTTCACGTGCCAATATCATCATTATTTACTCACGGCACCTCATGCCCACATTTCATTTCATAACCTGCCTCACAATAACCACAGGCTCCCAATTTCAACATAGATCAGACTATTATTAATTTACCAACAACAAGACAAATTGCACAAGGTATAAAAATAAACACAAGAAAAATCACAACATCACACGAAAATTACCAACGCAATAACCCCATATCATCACATATCATCCCTCACAATAGCCATCCTTATCTCTCCTATAGCCACTCTTATCACTCCTATAATAGCCTCACTTATCCCTCGGCCCTGGCAATATCAATAGCCACCCTTATCTCTTATATAGCCACCTTTATCGCTCCGCCCAGACAATATCCCAACACACATAACAACGGTGAAATGCCACCCTTATACTTACATAATATCAATAGTGAAATGTCACCCTTATATCCTCAAAATAATAACTCAAATAACACAATAATTTACATAAAATATTATCACGACAACATAAAAAAACCAATTCATATCACAATTTGCCCAATGGCTATAACCAATTCCAAAGATATAACAAAATAACTAATTTCACAACAAATAGCCCAATGCTCCACACAATGTATATAAAATCTCAAAATAATAACAGAGATAGAAAATACTCAGTATAAGGCAACGCCTTCATTAATCCACATTCTTGATAATTATATAATGCCTCGGTTTAAACTTATTTCATTAATTATTTGCAGATGAAAAATCCATAATATAATTATTTTCAGAAAATATCAAATCACCAAACTCACGGAATTCACATAAATATACAAGCAATAACCACATCAAATTGTCATATAAAAACAAATTCAAAAAAACGCGAATTGAGGCATGGCAAATAGATAATTTAATAAATGCCAATAATTATTCAATTTACTACACAATATGCCTAAGACTTTAACCCAATTAATTTTACACATATAAGCCCGAGTACGTGCTCGTCACCTCGCGTACACGGCTTTTCACATTTCACAAATGGCACATAAGACTCGATGCCTAAGGGGTAATTCCCCCACTCAAGGTTAGGCAAGATATTTATCTTTTTGAAGTTAAGACGATATTCCAAAATATCTTTCTTACTTGAATTGACCTTCGGAAAGCTCAATTCTATCCAAATTGATTCAATTCAGTCAATACTAATTATATGAATTAATTCCATATGAAAATACTAATTTTCCAACAAAATCCGAAATTTAACTCAAAAATTACATGTGGGGCCCACGTTTCGGAATCCGATGAAACTCACAAAATCCGATAACTCGATCAATTACGAATTTACCCATACCAATTTTATCAAATTCTGATAACAACTCGACCTCCAAATCTAAAATTTCGTTCTTGAAAAGTTTTACAAAAATCTTAATTTCTTCCATTTAAATCCGAAATAAATGATGAATATAACCATGGATTTATGAAATATAATCACTTTTGGATATAGGACACTTACCCAAGTCGAAGTCATGAAGAAATCCACAAAATCACCCAAGAACCGTGCTCCAAAAATTCAAAACGAAATGAAGGAAATGATCATTTTTTTGGTCCTTAGGTTTCTGCCCATCCGTCACTAAAATTCTATTTTCCGTCACTAAAAGTCTATTTTTCGTCACTAAAAGTTCACACCAGAACTTGCTTGCACCAACAACTATTTTGTTCACTAAAAAGGCTCTAACTCCATCATACGAACTCGGAATTCGACGATTCTTATTCATATGAGTCACAAATAATAATATGAACCTAGTCGTTCAATCAAAACTCAATTCAGAGCTTATTTGCTCAATGTGATACCAATTTCGCTCGTTAAATAATTAACTCATGTTTTGAGCTAAAAACCCAATCGCGACTTGATGAAATTAGACCAAACTTTCCAGATCACTCCTATAATTCATTATCAAAATGCAGAAAATCTCGAAATCGAATTTCGATCTCTAGAACTAAAAATGGACTTTTGGATCATTACATGCTTATGTTGAAAACATCGAACTCTTCCAAACTCTTCCCCGACAGCTTGTAGTTTATCAATCATAACTTCTTGTACTCAACTGCAACTGTCAAACCGTTTAAATTTCTGCAAACTAGATACAAAGAGCTACAACTTTCTATTTTTCTCATTGCCCAACTCCTTATAGATTGCAAGATATAAGCTCTCAAAGTCAGCCATGTGCAGCAGAAATTTCTGGCGATGCACACTGCTGTAGCCAAAATCTGCAGTACCAGCTTCAGTCAATCGATCATAACCTTTTGTACAAATATCCAAATGATGAATGATTTATCATTATGGAAACTAGAATTAAAGGGCTACAACTTTAATGTGTTGATAATTTCCAGATTCTTTATAGATTTCGAGATATAAGCTTCCAAAATCAGCTTTGCGCATCAGAAATTTCGCACATTGCTATAAAAATAAATCAGCAGTTAAAATTGATCTGAAACTCACCCGAGGCCCTCGGGACCTCAACCCAATACACCAACAAGTCCTAAAACATCATACGAACTTAGATTAAATGTCAAATCATATAAAACAACGCTAAAACTATGAATCATACCCCAATTCAAGCTTAAGGAACTTAAGAATTTCCAACTTCTACATTCGATACCGAAACCTATCAATTCAATTCCGATTGATCTCAAATTTTGCACACAAGTCATAAATAACATAACAGATCTATAAAATTTTCAGAACTGGATTCCGACTCCGATATCAAAACGTCAACTCCCCGGTCAAACTTCCCAAAAATTTAACTTTCGCCATTTCAAGCAACAATTCACTATGGACTTCCAAATAATTTTCCGAACACGCTCCTAAGTCTAAAATTACCATATGGAGCTATTGGAATCATCAAAACTCCATTTCGGGGTCGTTTACATATAATTCACCGTTTGATCAATTATTTCAACTTAAGCTTCCAAAACAAGAATTGTTCTTTCAATTAAATCTTGAATCATCCGAAAACCAAACTTGACCACCCTCGCAAGTTATAATACATATTTCAAAGCTACTCGAGACCTTAAGACACAGAACGGAACATAAATTCTTAAAACGATAAGTCAGGTCGTTACATCCTCCCCCTCTTAAAACATACGTTCGTCCTCGAACGTGCCAAGAATTATTCTGAGGACATTAAATTTCTGAGTGTATTACTACACACATACTCGCGGTTGATTATACATCATCACAATTTAGCATAGGTCTGACAACACCATCTCAGTTGAGATTATTTCTTTTATCCTCATTTATAAACTTTAAAGCCAACTTCTTACACTCCAATTAATTTCAAAAGGCCTTATTATCACATTAACGCACGGTATTAGTTTCAACCAGCTATAGCAACTCGTACCTACGCACACATCAATGTATGCACATAACCACATCTCTGGTCATAATAGTTATTTATAATTAATTCCAGCATCCTCAATTAATCTCATATTAACTAAAATCTCATTTCAAAATTTCGCAACACTGACAGCAACACGCGAGGCATGAAGACCTCATAATTATTTATCTGAATCAACAAGTCGCATTTAATTCTACCTGGGCACTCACCTTATAGGCTAAAATGCAATGTTTACAGTACAAATATGGCTAAATATGCACATAAACATATAAAAGAATTATCAAATAAGCCTAACAGGCATGACTCTCCATTAATACTATAATTCAAATTTAATTTCACAAAGGGAGAATTTAAACTCATAAATTTTTCACCATAAGGACCTCCTCCTTACATAACTTCCACCACGGCTTGTAGCCCAGTTTAAATATTTCACATCATATAAAAATGTGAGGATCATGTCCTCAACTCTGAATCACAAGTATTTTGCATATTGTGCCAGCTAAAATTTTTCCATTTCCTTTCTTTCTTCTTTTTAATCAATTCTGTAAATAATTTTCACAACACATAATGAACCCTCATACCAATAAAGCATGTAATTCATAAAATTTAACTCAATTATTTCGAAATCACATCAAAACCCACTATAGTGAGTAATAGAAAGTCACTTTTGGACTCATAGCTCTCAGTAGTGTACAAAACAAAATGATAGACACGGGCTAACGCCATCAAATCTCAGCTCTTAATCATATACAAGTTTCGGAGAACCTTTCAATACCACATAAATACATCTCAGGCCAAAACTGATATAACAGATGACCCTGCAATCTGATCGTTGATAGTGGACTCCCCTCACTTGGCGCAAAGCCATAGGACACATTCTGATGATCCACAATACTAATCTTCATCGCTCGTACGACACCAGTCAAAAGACACCTCAAACCATTTATTTGGCGCATGTCATCCTCGTGACAGTTAAACTCGCTTCCTCCGGTGTTTTGGATGCTAGTATGTACTCTTCGCTAAATAGAAGTCACATACGAACCACATAGTCTCTAATACCACCAACTATCTTCAGATCTACATCCACCTCGTGATCCTATCATGATTGTGAAGATTAGGCAACTAATTAAACCTTCTTAAGATCGTATTTATCAACCAGATGTCAGAACCTGCTACACCCCCATGTGCACAACTGAATGATCTCTCAATACTTCCGCATCCTCGATCTGGACAATACGTGGTAACAATGGTTGAGAAACCCTGGCTCCCTTATAATCCCTCTGTAGTATCACGAACCGTTGGCACATAGTTGATACCGAGTACGCAATTTCATACACGAGTGGATGCAAAAGAACATAAGATATATGCTTCAAGCTGAATGAATACTGTGCGATAAGGAATGAAAGAAGTAAACAATTTTCCTACTAGCTTTGTAGCCTCTCGAAGATAAGTACAGACATCTCTGTACCGATCCGCAAGACTCTACTAAACTCGTTCGTGACTCTTAGAACCTATGAACCTAGAACTCTGATACTAACTTGTCACGACCCAAAATCCCGCCACACGGTCAGAGGTGCAGTGTGCTTTGAATGATAAGAGCTCAATTTTGTTTCGTCTACTATAGGATGGTTTGTTCGAGGACGAACAAAGGTTTAAGTGTGGGGTAGTGATGTTTGGCATATTTCGATATGTGTTGATGTTACTTTGCCCATGTTTTAACCACTTTTTGATGTTATTCAATCTTTAAAACACCCAACATGGTGTAATTATTGGTTTGATGACTAATTAAGTTATGTGTGACGATTTAAGGTGTTCGGAGTGCAAAATATGAAGAAAAGGTGGTTTAGCCAGAGGAAGAAGGGTTGGATGCGTCGCATCCAACCTAGGAAAACATCATCCTGCATGCAACCTTAGCAGTGAAGTTGGGCCATAGCGTCCGCCATCGCGTGCGAAACTGGGAAGTAGAAGAGAAGGCTGGATGCGTCGCGTCCACCATCGCGTGCAAAGCTGAGAAATAGAGGACAAGGTGGATGCGTCGCATCCACCTTCGCAGAAGAAAAATTGAAGTAGAAGACAAGGTGGATGCGTCGCATCCACCTTAGCATCAATCCCTGAAGCCGATTTGGACTAGGAATAGGAGAGCTTTGGCCCACGACTTTTGTACACAATATATAAGCCAAAAACGCCTCCTTTAGGTGATCTAACATATTGGGAAGAGGGAAAAAGCCACGACAAAGCTGTGGAGGCCGGAATTCATCAAGTTTCTTCTTTCTCCCACCAAACTTAGTAATTTTTATGTTTCTTTATATGATTTGTTGTTTGGCTACCATGTCTATGTGGAGCTAAACTTCACGTTCTAGGGTTGTGGTTCTTTCATGACTATTGTTATTCGGATATTGATTTTGACTTCTTGATTTATCATATTAGTTTATTTATTCAATCTTGCACTTAATTATTTAATTGCTTGATCACCAATTGAATATTATCTACGAATCTAGAATTGAACTCGAAAGTGGGAATTCTATATTGCATATAGGATTGAGTAGGGCAAGTTCTTGAACTCGGGCATCGGGGAACGGATTCGTGGTTAGGATAGACATATACCTAATTGCCTTGCTTGGTTGATTTACAGGAATTATAAATGCGTTCTTGTTGATTCTAACTCCATAGACATATAGGCGTTAGGTTAGCTTGAATAGGCGAGTAAGAACTTGACAGATTCTTATGAGCAATATTAACCCTGTCAACCAATAAGCTAGATAAATTAGTCGGTCAATTCAATTGAAGAATACAATAGGATTGTTAGATAGCCCATAACCCTAGATCGTTTTTATTACATTGATATCATAAAAATCTGCTCTTTCTCTGTTCAAAGTTTATTATTTATATTTTTCTTATTTAATTAGTTGGAATAAAATATTTTTAGATTTAATTCTTGTTTAGATAATTAGGATAGTCTAATTTAGTTAATAGCTAATCATAAGTCCTCGTGGGTTCGACATCCGACTTTTAGTCACTTTATTACTTGACGACCGCGTATACTTGCGTGAGTGTGTTTGGTCGCAACAAGTTTTTGGCGCCGTTGCCGGGGACTTAGAAATTTGCTATTTTTCTAGATTAGACATTTTTTTTTATCTATTCATGTTTTTTTATTATTTTATTTTAGTTAGTATTTTTTATTTATTTTAGCATGGCATCTTGGAATAAAAATTGTTCGAATGATGGTTATTCTTATTTTGATGATCCTTGTCCATATTGTGGAGGACCCCACTGGTGGAAAAATTGTCAGAATGTTCCCAGGAGCGAGTTGTGCGCACAATCTCAATCCTTTGAGTGGAATATTTGTAATATGTGTGGTGGTCAAGATGGCCATTGGGATGGTTGTCCTAATTTTGTTCATCCTTCTCTGAGCCCTTATTATGATCTTTCTAATAATATTTCTGAGTTTGATAGGGGCAATGAAGTGCAGGATATGGAGCCTGATGCATATATTAGGGATATTCTGAGGCAAGTAGCAGAGCAACAGGATGAACTCAAAAAAGATATGAAAAGAATGAGGGCAGCAATCACAAGAATGAAGGCCAATATGGAAGAATTGAATGAAGAGAGCGAGTACCAGCAAGAGAAAATTTTTGAAAAAGAGGAGATTTTGAGCCAAACTTGGCTGGCAGAACAGGCTGAAAAGTTAGAAATATATGAAGCTCAACATGAGGAACTTACTGATGGGATGAGACACTTTATAGAGGGAAGATCTAAACTGGGACAAGGGATCTATAAATTTGTCACTACTATTCACGACTTGCAAGATAAATTAAATGCAAAGGTTGTTGCGTCTATCGCCCAACAAAATAGTAATGAGTTGTCAGAAGCTGAAAAGGAGCTTATACGCCAAATTGAGGAGCTAAAAGTGGAGAGCCAATCATTCGAGCATATTTCTGTTGATGATGCCCATGTTGAGAAAAGTACACTAGAGCCATGCGAGATAGCAGATAATGTTATATTTGAAGACTCTAATGTGTGCACATATGAGGATATAAATAGTAATACAATTCTAAAGTTGGGGCGTGTTGGTCCTCATTCTAAACATTTTTCGACATTGTATTTGGATGATGACATGGAAATCGAGTCATCTAAGCCTTTGGAGGAGTCAATGGAAGAGGAACATGATGCCTATATTTTTGAATTTGTCATGCCAAAAAGCAAAAAATACATTCCTCATCTAAAGGCCGAGAAGTGTAGAGTGAAAAATTTATTACTTGGCCTGGTTATCTTTGTAGCCCCACCACTGGAGCATAGCCGCAAACTGGATGCCATGTTAGGGGCTCAATTCATAAGTTCGAGGTGGAGGCAAAAAGTGGTTCACGTCGTGCCGCTACGTTAAATCAGGCGCTTGTTGGGAGGCAACCCAGCGTTACTGCTTTCTTTTATTTTTGTTTACTTTTTATTTTATTTTATTTTTATTATTTTGTAGTATTTATTTTTGTTTTGTAGGATTATGAGCATAGGAAGCAAAGCCATTAGAAGAGTGCAAAAGCGAGCTAGATGGTGAGGACTAAGTGTGGGGTGCCCACACAAAGGACGATGCCTGGGGGAAGTCTGAGTACCTCGTGAGCCGCTATTGCTTCGGCCTTTGGCCTACCAGGGAGTCTCGTTTACCCTCTTATTATTTATAATGTGCATTGAGGACATTGCAAAATTTTAAGTGTGGGGTGAGGAGATCGTTTGGATAAGTTTCTGTGCTATTTTAGCTTAGTTGTAGTACTCATTCTTAAGTGTAGTAGCTTTTGTGAAAAAAAAAAAAAAAAAAAAAAAAAATTTATATATATATATTTGTAGTATCTTTGTAGATAGTAATAATCCCCTGTGGTTTTTCTTTGTGCCTCGGTTCTTTTCCATGGGATGTAGTTTGAACCGGGTAATTTTGTTTTCTTTTTAGAGTAGGAATGTAGGGAATAAAAGAAGTAAGAAGGGACCCTTCTCACTCTGAAATTATTGATGATGCCTTGTTAAAACGGATAGCATGTTTTGTGGCGCCTATGTCTCGTTTACATGACTTATGTTCACCTTGTGTTTAATACTTAATATCTCGTGGCTCCGTGAATACTTGCATTGCTTGAGAGTCGGAATGTGATCGTCCTTAGTGAGTCATGTGCCATGTGTGGTGAGTTTTTGTGTGTTGTCCATGTATTGTACTTGTGTCTAGAACTTGCCCGGTATGTGAGTTGAAGCGAAATTTTAGGTGATGCTCGGTTTGAAAAATGATTTTAGGCTTTCTTTGATCTTTTTGAGCTTATTGCTTATCACAAATAAAATCTATCCCTAGTTAACCCTTTTGAGCCTGTAGACCTTTTATTTGGTACCCACATTACAAGCCTATACCCTTTTTATTCTTAATTGACATTGTTTTGATCCTTTTACCTCTTAAAGCACTTTAATTGTTAGATGAGCGCTAAAAGAAGTAAGAAGGGACTAAGTGTGGGGTGACTTTTGAGTGGAACCAATGAAAGAAAGAAGGGTGCACTTATTTTGTAAAATAATACACCACTAGCGAAAAAAAAAAAAAAAAAAAAAGAAAGAAAAATATAGAGGAATAAATTGTTGTCTTATTCTTGCTAGTGGGTATGAATTAAAGTAGTGCTTAAAGAAAGAGGAAATATTGTTGGGGTGATATTATTTGTGAAATTGAAGTGGTGTTGAAGAATTTGCGCTTAAAGTAATTTTGTGATGTATTAAAGTGCTTAGGAGGGTGAGTCACTATTCCTAAAATATATCCTACCTTTCCCTTAGCCCACATTACAACCATGAAAAAGTCCTAATTGATTTTAGATCGAGCGAGCTTACATTAGTAGAGATTTACATTAAGGGCAAGCATATGGTACCAACTACATGCATGTGACTTCTTTTGTGAGAGTGAGCGATTTTCTTTGTGAGCATGATATTCGAATGTGTGGATTGATTCTACTCGCTCGTTTGTTCTTGTTGTGAGGGCACATGGTTTCACAAGGGATAGGTAACGTTATTAGACTTCTCTATGATGTTGGGTGTTCAAGCCATGAGTGCATAGTGACATTGAGTCGGTTTTTGAGGTTAGGATTGTTGTGAGCATGTTGTCTTTGTTCGAATATTTTTAAAAGAATGGCTTAAGTAAAGCGAAGGGTATGTGATGCATAGCCTAGAGCCTAATTGTTGCAAATAACCACGGTCAGAGGTGCAGTGTGCTTTGAATGATAAGAGCTCAATTTTGTTTCGTCTACTATAGGATGGTTGTTCGAGGACGAACAAAGGTTTAAGTGTGGGGTAGTGATGTTTGGCATATTTCGATATGTGTTGATGTTACTTTGCCCATGTTTTAACCACTTTTTGATGTTATTCAATCTTTAAAACACCCAACATGGTGTAATTATTGGTTTGATGACTAATTAAGTTATGTGTGACGATTTAAGGTGTTCGGAGTGCAAAATATGAAGAAAAGGTGGTTTAGCCAGAGGAAGAAGGGTTGGATGCGTCGCATCCAACCTAGGAAAACATCATCCTGCATGCAACCTTAGCAGTGAAGTTGGGCCATAGCGTCCGCCATCGCGTGCGAAACTGGGAAGTAGAAGAGAAGGCTGGATGCGTCGCGTCCACCATCGCGTGCAAAGCTGAGAAATAGAGGACAAGGTGGATGCGTCGCATCCACCTTCGCAGAAGAAAAATTGAAGTAGAAGACAAGGTGGATGCGTCGCATCCACCTTAGCATCAATCCCTGAAGCCGATTTGGACTAGGAATAGGAGAGCTTTGGCCCACGACTTTTGTACACAATATATAAGCCAAAAACGCCTCCTTTAGGTGATCTAACATATTGGGAAGAGGGAAAAAGCCACGACAAAGCTGTGGAGGCCGGAATTCATCAAGTTTCTTCTTTCTCCCACCAAACTTAGTAATTTTTATGTTTCTTTATATGATTTGTTGTTTGGCTACCATGTCTATGTGGAGCTAAACTTCACGTTCTAGGGTTGTGGTTCTTTCATGACTATTGTTATTCGGATATTGATTTTGACTTCTTGATTTATCATATTAGTTTATTTATTCAATCTTGCACTTAATTATTTAATTGCTTGATCACCAATTGAATATTATCTACGAATCTAGAATTGAACTCGAAAGTGGGAATTCTATATTGCATATAGGATTGAGTAGGGCAAGTTCTTGAACTCGGGCATCGGGGAACGGATTCGTGGTTAGGATAGACATATACCTAATTGCCTTGCTTGGTTGATTTACAGGAATTATAAATGCGTTCTTGTTGATTCTAACTCCATAGACATATAGGCGTTAGGTTAGCTTGAATAGGCGAGTAAGAACTTGACAGATTCTTATGAGCAATATTAACCCTGTCAACCAATAAGCTAGATAAATTAGTCGGTCAATTCAATTGAAGAATACAATAGGATTGTTAGATAGCCCATAACCCTAGATCGTTTTCATTACATTGATATCATAAAAATCTGCTCTTTCTCTGTTCAAAGTTTATTATTTATATTTTTCTTATTTAATTAGTTGGAATAAAATATTTTTAGATTTAATTCTTGTTTAGATAATTAGGATAGTCTAATTTAGTTAATAGCTAATCATAAGTCCTCGTGGGTTCGACATCCGACTTTTAGTCACTTTATTACTTGACGACCGCGTATACTTGCGTGAGTGTGTTTGGTCGCAACACTGAGTCACGAACTCTAACTAAATACATGAAATGATCTCAAGGATCGAATACTCAATACTGTTTGATTAATAATTAACAGTACAATAAAATAAAAAGACTTCAAGGGACTGCGACGACCAGGCAGCTCTACTTTGAATCCTTGCGATCACACTTTAACTTTGTCCGAGTCCGATGGCTCCAATACCTGGCTCTACACAAAAATGTGCAGAAGTATAGTATGAGTACACCACGATCGGTACCCAGTAAGTATCAAGACTAACCTCAGTGGGGTAGTGACGAGGTACAGTCAAGACATTCACTAATCTAATAACATATGCAATATAGTATACAAAAATAATAGGAAACAAATAACAATGATGGCAAAAATAGTCAACTAGTGATATACACATCAGTGCGATAAGAACACCATAAATATTGCGCAACAAATAATGAATACAAGTACAACCAATTAATCAAGTCCTTCCAATATAAATCTTCCGCCTATATATTTTTCAAATAGAAATCTTCAGGATATAATACTTTCAAATAAATCTCTTTCAAATCCCTTTCCTTCAAATAAATATCTTTCAAACAAAATTCTTTCAAATAAATCTCTTTAGAATAAAAGTCACCCTGTGACACAGCATTTCAAAATCATAAAATACGGGTCTCAGCCCACTTTCATATTTCCACGGCACCTCGTGCCAATTTCTCTATCACAACTGCACGGACAACTCACGTGCCAAATATCATCATCATTTAACCATGGCACCGCGTGCCCACATTTCATATCACAACTGCACGGACAATTCACGTGCCAATATCATCATTATTTACTCATTACACTTCGTGCCCACATTTCATATCACAACTGCACGAACAGTTCACGTGCCAATATCATCATTATTTACTCACGGCATCTCGTGCCCACATTTTATTTCATAATCCACCTGGCAATAACCACAGGCTCCCAATTTCAACATAGATCAGACTATTATCAATCTACCAACAACAAGATAAATTGCACAAGGTATAAAAATAAATACATGGAAAATCGCAACATCACATGAAAATTACCAACGCAATAACCCCACATCATCATATATCATCTCTAACAATAGCCACCCTTCTCTTTCTTATAGCCACCCTTATCACTCCTATAATAGCCTCGCTTATCCCTCCGCCCTGACAATATCAATAGCTACCTTTATCGCTCTTATAGCCACTCTTATCTCTCCTATAGCCACCCTTATTGCTCCGCCCAGACAATATCCCAACACATGTAACAACGGTGAAATGCCACTCTTATACCCACATAATATCAATAGTGAAATGCCACCTTTATATCCTCAAAATAATAACTCAAATAACACAATAATTTACACGGAATATTATCACGACAACATAACAAAACTAATTCATATCACAATTTGTCCAATGACCACAACAAATTCCAAAGATATAACAAAATTAATTAATTTCACAACAAATAGCCCAATGCTCCACACAATGTGTATAAAACCTCAAAATAACAACAGAGATAGAAAATACTCAGTATAGGGCAATGCCTTCATTAATCCAAATTCTTGATAATTATATAACGCCTCGGTTTAAACTTATTTCATTAATTATTTGCAGATGAAAAATTCATAATATAATTATTTTTAGGAAATATCAAATCACCAAACTCACGGAATTCACATAAATATACAAGCAATAACCACATCAAATTGTCATATAAAAACAAATTCAACAAACGCGAATTGAGGCATGGCAAATAGATAATTTAATAAATGCCAACAATTATCCAATTTACTACACAATATGCCTAAGACTTTAACCCAATCAATTTTGTACATATAAGCCCGAGTACATACGCGTCACCTCGCGTACACGGCTTTTCACATTTCACAAATGGCACATAAGACTCGATGCCTAAGGGGTAATTCCCCCACTCAAGGTTAGGCAAGATATTTACCTTTTTGAAATTAGGTCGATATTCCAAAATTGCCTTCTTGCTTGAATTGACCTCCGGACAGCTCAATTCTATCCAAATTAATTCAATTCAGTCAATACTAATTATATGAATTAATTTCATATGAAAATACTAATTTTTCAACAAAATCCAAAATTTAACTCAAAAATTACATGTGGGGCCCATATCTCGGAATCCGACGAAACTCACAAAATCTGACAACGCATTCAATTACAAGTCCACCCATACTAATTTTATCAAATTCTGATAACAACTCGACCTCCAAATCTAAAATTTTTGTTCTTGAAAAGTTTTGCAAAAATCGTGATTTCTTCCATTTAAATCCGAAATAAATGATGAATATAACCATGGATTTATGAAATATAATCACTTTTGGATATATGACACTTACTCGAGTCGAAGTCGTGAAGAAATCCTCAAAATCACCCAAGAACCGTACTCCAAAAATCCAAAACGAAATGAAGGAAATGACCATTTTTTGGTCCTTAGGTTTCTGCTCATCCGTCACTAAAAGCCCATTTTCCATCACTAAAAGTCCATTTTTCGTCACTAAAAGTCCACACCAAAACTTGCTTGCACCAGCAGTTATTTGTTTCACTAAAAAAGCTCTAACTCCATCATACGAACTCAGAATTCGACGATTCTTATTCCTACGAGTCACAAATAATAATACGAACTTAGTGTAATGACCCGACTTATCATTTTGTGAATTAGCATCTCGTTCAGTGACTTAAAGTCCCAAGCAGCTTTGTGATGTGTATTATGAATTGCGTGTGTGATCGAGTTTAATTTGCGGATGATTCGGGATCAAATTGGAAGAACAATTCTTATTTAAGAAGCTTAAAAGAAAAGAGTTGACCGGAGAGTTGAATTTTGAGAAAACGACCCTAGAATAGAGTTTTGATTATTCCAATAGCTTCGTATGGTGATTTCGGACTTAGGCGTATGCCCGGAATTGGAGTTGGAAGTCCGTAGAACAATTCAGCGCATTTTTGGAGAAATTAGAAAATCAATGTGTGCTAATTATATTATTTTGTATGCATGCGAGGACTATTAATATGATAGATATCAATTGGATATGATAATAAGTGTATGAGGCATATTATAAGTGATGTGTGGTCTAAGAAGCGCCCTTAGGCTAAGTCAAGTTGGAAATTATACGATGGGGTAAAGTTTCAAGTGAGTTCGCACAAGATCTAAATTCAAATGAGCATACCTCTCAAGATAAGAAGAGTTATATGGTGTATAACCTATCAAAAGAAAGGTATATGTGTCTAGTTTCTAATGATTTAAACTGTTTGTTATTTGGAGATTCCTACAAGAAGTTATGACCTTTTTACTAAAGGATGGCAGAACAGCTACGCGAGCCTTGCGTAGCCTACGCAGCATAGTAGCGTAGCCTACGCAGTATAGTAGCGTAGCCTGCGCAGCATAGCAGCATAGCCTACACATCATTACGTAGGCAAATCCAGCAGCTTCCAACTGAAGGGGGATAGAAGTCTACCCTGTGTAGCCTTTGTGTGTAGCCTACGCAGGAGCCTACGTAGCTTCAAGGGACATTTTAAAGGGGCTGAAACAAGGGGTTTAGAGAGAGAAAACATTAGTTCTTCAACTTGGAATTGATTTCTAGAGAGAGGGAGGAGCTCTCCCTCCATGGATACACTTCAAAGTAAGTTTTTTTGGCACAAGGATGATTATATAACATCATTTAGAGATAACACTAACATTATTATGGATCAAATCCATAGGAAATGGGTTGAATCTTCAAGAACACCAAAAAGAGGAAAAGTGAGATTCTTCCACCAAGAGGTAATCCCTTCACTTGAGCTTCATATATATGTCATATTAGAGTATGGGTAGCATGTTTATGAGTTTTATTTGAAGTTATAATAGGATATTGCATGAGCCCTAAGGGTGGGTCGTGAGAATACCATTTTTGGGTAAAGATGGGTGATTGGAAGTATGATTTTTAGGTGGAAGAGTATTATTTATACATATACGTACCAATAAGGTTTGTGGAAAGATTATAAAGTTCAAATGGGTAAAGATTTAGTTGTGGAATGAAGGAAATCTTGTAGAAGAACCTTGTAACCAAATTTGCATACCTAGTGTTTGATAAAATGCTCAAATGACCAGAAACCATGAATATTTTCCTAATTATGGTTCACTTTTGTTATGTTTCTAGATAGATTGAAGTTTCTAGGATTTCTGGAACCTCGTAGTAATGTAAGGAAGGCTCAAGAGAGATTGGAGCCTTCCAGAGGTCATTTCACGTGAGAAAGCTATTTTGGAATATCTGCCTAACTTTAAAAAGGTAAGTATCTTGCCTAACCTTGAGTGGGGGAATTACCCCTTAGGCATTGAGTCTTATGTGAAAATTGTATAATTGAAAACCATGTACGCGAGGTGACGAGTACATACTTGGTTTATATGTGCAAATTATATCGGTTGAAATTCGTAGACTCTCTTATGTATTAAATTGGAAAATTGTTGGAACGTAGTAAATCCTTGATTTGCCATGCCTCATTCCTTGTTTGTTGAGTTTGTATTTTATATGATAATTTGGTGTGATTGCCATTTGACTTTTATGTGAACTCTGCGTTTGTTTGATTTGCCATTTTTATGGAAAGTACTTTCATTATTGATTTTATCTACAGATAATTTAAATGGGAAATTTAGTTAATAAGATGAATAAATCTATTATTTTATGATGTTGAGATTTAAAAGAGGTGTTGTTCCTTGATGAATTACTTTTTAGCTCATGTTGTTGAAAAACTTGGTATTGAATTATAAATGTCGTGAATCATATTGCGGCAAAGTGCGAAATTATGAAATATTATTCGGTTGAGTTGTTCACTCTCAAATATTTATTTAAGATATTGTGCACATTATAATTAATTAAATAAGTTTAAATTGAGGAGCTTATATATTTATCTAAAATTTGGATTAAAGAAGGTGTTGTCCTATGATGAGTTATTTTCCCATCATTGTGGTTGTTTTTGAGATTTTATATACATTGTGTTGAGCCGTGGACTATCTGTTGTGAAATTAATTGACTTTATTGTACCTTGGGAATGATTGTGGCCTACGAAAAATTTGTAAATACGAGTTGATGATGATGTGTTGTTGTGATAATATTCTGTGTGATTTGGGTTACTGTTATGCGGCGTATAAGGGTGACATCCCATTGTTGACATTATGCGGGCATATGGGTGGCATTTCACTGTTGTTATGTATGTTGGGATATTGTCTGAGCAGAGTGATAAGGGAGGCTATTAAACGGAGCGATAAGGGAGGCTATTATAGGAGAGATAAGGGTGGCTATAGGAGCGATAAGGGAGTGTAACGACCCTACTTATCGTTTTGAACATCTACTCTCCTTTCGACAATTTGAAGTCTTGAACAGCTTTGTAATGTGTACTATGACTTGTGTGAATTGTCGGCTTTGATTTTCAGATGATTCGGGATTTAATTGAAAGAACAATCCTTGTTTAGAAGTATAAATGAAAAAAGTGGACCGATTTGACTTTTTGTGCAAACGACTCCGGAATGGAGTTTTGATAGTTCCAATAGCTCCGTATGGTAATTTTGAACTTAGGAGCGTGTCCGGAAAAATTATTTGGAAGCCCGTAGCTAAATTAGATTTGAAATGGATAATATAGAAATTTAAGTTTGGAAGTTTGACCGGGGAGTTGACTTTTTGATATCGGAGTCAGAATCTAGTTCTAAAAATTTGAATACTTCCTCCATTATGTCATTTATGACTTGTGTGCAAAATTTGAGGTCAATCGGACTTGATTTGATGTGTTTCGGCACAAGATATAGAATTTGAAAGTTCAAAGTTCATAGATTTTGATTTGAGGTGAGATTCGACGTGTTGATGTTGTTTGATGTAATTTGAGGCCTCGAGTAGGTCTGTGTTATGTTAAGGAACTTGTTGGAATATTTGAACTGGATCCCGAGTGGATCGGGTGTGTTCGGGGTGACTTTTGAGTGAGTACGGGCTTTTCGGCACTCTAATGTTGTTCTTGGGGTCTTTGGAAGTGCGGACCGCACATTTTGGGAGTGCTGAGGCAAAAGGGAAGTGCGGACCTCAGGAGAATTGTGCGGACCGCACAATTTTCTGTGCGGTCTCACTTCAGTCCGCAGAGGAGTGTGCGGGCTGCACAATTTGTGTGCGGCCGCACTAAGGAAATCTCAGATTCGATGGTCCGATTTCGAAAGCTTATACTTTTTATCCACAAGGGATTTTGAGATGATTCAAAAATGAAAGTTGTAACCCTTCGTGTCTAGTTTCTAGAATGTTAAATAAGTAATCATTTGGACATCTGTAGAGAAAGTTATGGCCAAAATACTAAAACCTGGCAGTGCAGTCACCAAGAGAGTGCGGCCGTACAATTTTTGTGCGACCCCAGGAGCTGGGGTGTTTGGCCATACTTGGAATTGTGCGGACCGCACATGGTGAGTTCATAGAATGTACTATATAACCGAGGCTTATGTTATTATTTTATTTTTGGACCTTGGGAGCTCGGTTTGAGACGAATTTTCGTGGGTTTTTCAAAGAATTCATCGGGGTAAGTGATTCTAACTCAGATTTGGTTAACATACATAAATATATCATTATTTTCATCATGTAATCAATATTTTGAGATGGAAATTTAGGAAAAATTGTAGAAATTTCATAAAATAAATTTTTGGGATTTGAACACCGATTCGGAGTCGGATTTGAGTAAAATAAGTATGGTTGAACTCGTAATTGAATGGGTTGTCGGATTTTTGAGTTTCGTCAGATTCCGAGATGTGGGCCCCATGGGCAATTTTTGAGTTAAATTTTAGATTTTTATGGAAATTTGCATTTTTACTTATGGAATTAATTCTAATAAATTTTATTGAGTGAATCGAATTATTTGTGGCTAGATTCGAGGTGTTTGGAGGCCAATTCATGAGGCAAAGACTTAGCGGAATAAGAATTTCACGGTTTGAGGTAAGTAACAGTTTTAAATTTCGTCCTGAGGGTATGAAACCCCGGATTATGTGTTATGTAATTGGTTTTGAGGTAACGCACATGCTAGGTGACGGGCGTGTGGACGTGCACTATAGGAATTGTGACTTGGTAAAATTTCATGGAACTGTGTAGTTGAATTATCTATTGATATCCATACATTCTCTACGTGATATGAATAATTGAGCAGAGACTCGTATTAAAAAATCCTGTTTAGACATATGTTGTTATTATTGGTACCCACTAGGGTCATTTCTGTGGTTGATTTATATGTTCAAATTGCAATTTCACACTCAGTCATGTTTATTCATTTTATATCATATCTCAGTCTCTGTCGCTATTTATTAAAACAACATATCATAAATTTTGGGCTGATTATCATGATTTCTGAGAGCCCGAGAGACTGAAGAAGTTGATAACTGAGTGAGGCCGAGGGCCTAATTATAAGGATATTTATGGATCGGATTGCACGCCGCATCATATTTTTATTAATTTATGCCATGATTGGCTTGATATAGCACTTGGGCTGAAGGAGCCCCTCCGGAGTCTGTACACACCCCCAGTGAGCGTAGGTACCTACTGAGTGCGAGTGCCGAGCGCGAGTGCCAAGTGATGAGTGACTGTGAGGTTAGAGTGAATGGGAGGACTAAGTGACTGTTACTCTTAGAGTATGCATTGATTTTATTATTTGCTGCATTTCAGCTTTAATATATCACTATTTTGGAAATTTTGGAAAAAATATTATTTTCGGTTTTGGTCAAACTTGATATGAAATTTCAGTGAAAATCTTAAATGTTGAACATGAGAGCATGACTACTCGTTTATATTGGAAAGTATTGTATTTGGACTTAGCTGAGATGCTCGTGACTACATTCAGTTATTTATTTGTTATTGTTACTTACTGAGTTGGTTGTACTCATACTACACCTTGCACTTCGTGTGCAGATCCAGGTGATCCCAGATATAGTGGGTGTTGATTCTTTCACACAGTCGATTTTCTAAAGATTCATAGGTAGTTGACATGTTTCACAGACCTAGTCTCTCCTTCCCTATCATTTTGTTTATTGTATTTGGTCTCAAGTTATTATAGACCGTATTCTCTAGACTTGTAATATATAGATGCCTATGTGCTCAGTGACACCAGGTTTTGGGGAGTGTTGTATCAGTATTAGTGGAATTTTGTATTGTATTTAAATATTATGTTTTTCAAACTTAAAGGAAATCGGGGGTTATTGATGTTATCGGCTTGCCTAGTATTGAGAGAGGCGCCATCACGACAGGTCAGATTTTGGGTCGTGACAAGTTTGTATCAGAGCTCTAGGTTGATATAGGTATCATGAGTCATGAGCAGGTTTAGTAGAGTCTTGCAGATCGGTACGGAGATGTCTGTACTTATCTTCGAGAGGCTGCCGAACCCTTAGGAAAATTTCCCTTCTTGTATCCTATCGTGCGGAATTGATTTAGCTTGAAACATAACTCTTTGAATTCCTTCCACGCATTTCGTATGTGCATATGAGCACTCGGTATCAGCTGTGCATCGCCGGCTTGGGATTCTATGAACGAGGTTCAAGGTGTGTATTCTATGTTTTGGTGATGGTCCAGTCTAGAGGACTTGAGGCCAGGTTTAGACCGCAGCTTAGGCTCGGTAGCTTAAGTTGTAACCTGTAAATTTGGACTCATATGTTCGGTAATGTCCCTACGAGTGGAATTTATGGCTCGATGAGCGGTGGAATGACTTTGTGATGAGTATGATGTAACTGCGGGATGTGTTAAGACGATTTGAATGTTCTTTTATTCCAGCTCAGTATCTGTATCATTTTTATAATTTTGAGACTATGCACGGGTTTCTACGATGGCTATGCATTGTTATCGCACAATATTGGTGTAATGGTAAGGTGCTAGTTATGTGTTGAAGAGGTGAATGGCACGAAGAGAGGATTTCTCAGTGCATGATTAAGGGGTTCAGCAATTAATTCCAGCGGAGGAAAGGCAATCGGACTATAGATGTCTAAGTTTGGTTGTTAAAGTAACAGGACTTGGTATTTGCGAGCATGGTCGAATTTTCATTGTGATGTTGTGTCACCGTCCTTGTTTGAACGCATTATGGTCCGTCGGTTTTACGGTCTTCTTAAATTTTACCTTCGGGGCAGGGTGTTATGAAATGGTGCATGAGGGGCGGTTGCCATAGATAGCTATGTGCAGCGGTTCAGAATCGAATGGGTATTTCTAATGTTGATGGCTCGAGAAAGATGACCTTCGAATAGGCTTAGAGTCGGTAACAATTTATTGGTTCAGGTGCTACAGAGATGCATTTTGATTTGATGCAATAGTTGGGCAGCAAATTATGAGGGAAGACATGACGAAAAGTGTTTCCTGGTGGTTGAAGTACTAGCAGGTCAAGTAGGAGAAGTAGAGGTTAAGAAGTTTCTTAAAGGATATGGTTTAACCGAAGTAACAGTGGAAGATTAGCATATGGATTATGTGGTAGGGTAGTCGCGTGCCTTGAGAAAGTGTAGAACAGTTTGGAATCGTGATAGAATGTGATTTGGCTTACGGACTTTATTTGGAGTGATAGCTACTGTACGAAGAAAGATTGAATATGGCAGAAAGGAGTTTGTTTGAAATGAAGAGGGATGTGAAGATTTGATCATCTTTTCAGGCGCAATATGACTTGGGTTCGGAAGGTATTGTTGAACTTTCAGTTAATGTCAATAGGGAAAGTGCAAACTTATACAGATGGTGGGCGAGCATGAGCTCAGGAGAATTTACTGATTACGTGGTCGTTGCACCCAGTGCAGCATCGTTGGAAGATATCGGTAAGGAATTCCACAGGTGGGTTATCTCTTATGAGCAGTTAGCGGTGGCATGATGTTGATGAAGCTTCTACGAGGAATATTACTTGCTACCCAGTAAGAGGTCGAGTGTGTGACTGTGGCTGGTGATTCAGAATGTTCATAAAAAGCTTAACAAAAGACTTCGAGAAATCTGGCAGGTTAACGGTGCGAGATCTTGGTAATTGAGAAGGAGAAATCCTTGCGGGTTCTAATTTTATATAGTTGCAGCTTAAGGCTAAGTGATTTCGTGGTTATGTGTTAAATTTTAGTTTTGGTCGGAGACATACTTGTGGATCAGTTATGACTTGTAGAGATGGAGATCGAGGATGATTCGATTAAGGAAATTCCTGAATAAGGGTTATATGGCACTTTATAGAAATACGGAAATCATGGAATGATTAAATTATTATTTTGAAGATCATAGTGTGCACGAAGTATGAATTTGATTGATGGTGTTAAGGCATGGTTACTTCTTTGGGGGGGTGTTGTGCTAATGGGGCTTGTGCCTTTCGGCCTGTTTGGGTGGCGCAATTTAAATTTGAGCAAAGTGGGTGACTCCTGAGAAAAATTCTAATGGATTTGAGAATTATATATAGCAATTAAGAATTTTTGGCAGATTTGTCTATGGCTAAAATTTGAGATTTAAGTTGGATGGTGTCGAGACTAGTGGCATTTTTTATATCATTATGGATTTTATATTTCGGTATCAGGAAGGTGAATGAAACGGCCTTAGACTCAAATAAGGTATTTTCAGAGTGGGTGTTTTGGTTGTGGTATTTATAGGGGTAATTATGATGTGGTGAGACTTTACAGAAATTTTGGTGGCAATATTCATGGGTTTGGTGACCTGCGTGGCTTGGTCGAGTTAGAGGGATTCAGTTCTAATAGCTTGGTTATGTGCAAATGGATTTCAAAGTGTTCTTAATGGTTTCTACCATGGGTTGAACCGGATATATCCGACCGATGTAGGGAACGTGTTGTGTATTATGAATTTCTCCTGGAAGGAAGCAAGACGAAGGTTACTGAATGACCGGGTATGTAATTTGCTGGTTACCCAAAGTTGATAATGAGATTCTCGTGCTTGTCACATGATGGCATGATAGATGTGGTATGTGGCGCGGGATTAAGATTTACATGTACAAGGTGGCAGTTCATTCTTGAAAGGAAGATCACGAATTTTGGACAGAATGGTCAATTTCAGATAATTAGATGAATGGTATATCTGCTCGGTAATCCCTGAGAAGGGTGCGCATTTCAAAAGGCGCATTGTATTTTGACTTACGAACGTTCATTGGTATTGCAGTACTCACCTGGTTGATAGACTACCGATATTTAAATTATTGTTATGTGGCACGGAGGAATTATGAAAGTATCCCTTATGGGAAGATCGTGAATAGAAGGTGTGTTAGTCATTCTAGTGCTGGAGTTGGGATCAAATTCGGTGATTCATGTGTTTGATGAATTTGGAGACTGGGAGTTCTCAGAAGTATATTATTTCGAGTTGCGGCCTGTTTGAGGTGAGTATTTTATTTTAACTCAGTGGAGGCACTAGTTGCTTTAATTATTTGTGATAGCAACGCGCTACAAGTGTGCATATATGTGAGGTTTGATCCAATGTGCGGGCATCGGGGCAAGTATTCATACTCGAAAGAATGCTTAGGATATAATATGCCTAGAGTTGACTGTTAAGCATAAAGTTATAACGTTTCCTATATTCGTACCTTTGTTGAGAACTATCTGGGCTATACTTGAGGTTACAAAGAAGATGATTCCCTAAAAAAATAGGGTAGTTACTAATTCTGCGTTAAAAATTGACTATTTGAAGAGTGATAGCAGACTTTGCACATGCTTACACTATGGCATGCTATTTATACCAGTCCAGAAGCATGAGAATCTTATTTCATTATCATATACAAGTGTACTTGTTTAATTGCTCCTTTATGATATGCTGGGACTGGAGGCCTGTGACCATGCCGGGCGATTCATATTATTGGCATGTGAGTTGTCTGTGCCATGTGTGGGAATTTTATTTCTATGATAATTTATCTGATTCATTAATTTCCTTCCTCTACAATTGTGCACATGCGCTTATAGTTATCCTCTTCATGAAATTTGAGGAGTTGGTTGTAACATTGTGGTTGTGGTGGTGCTTGTTGAACTTGCAATACGGTTCTCTTCCTTGAGACATCTCCCATATTTGGGTACACGGATTGCGCAGTTGTGGCATGAGTTATATTGATGTGGCGTGTCAGTGGTATAGTTGTGTTTAATAATATAAGGTCATTGGACTTAGAATGGGTACTATCAGGTTTGATTACAGTATATTCGAGAGGATAATATTGAAAGTCGGCTTAGAAAGTGATTATATATGGGCTTATGGCTAAGGCCTATACATCTTATTAAGACTCAAACAGTGTGTAGATATGAGATTCGGGCCTTGAAAAGAAATTTTTGGATGTTGGGAATTGGACTCCAAGGTTAATGGGCTAAGGCTAAATTAGTGGTTTTCGATTTTATGGTGTTATCAGGCCTATATGGTATAGGGTGATGTGGGATCACCCCCGGATATATGCGTAGTAAGGTGGAATAGTGATTTGAAGGTTTAGGAACAACTTTTGACGCGTTCGAGGACGAACGTATGTTTAAGTGGGGGAGAATGTAACGACCCGACTTGTCGTTTTGAACATCTACGCTCCTTTCGGCAATTTGAAGTCTTGAGCAGCTTTGTAATTTGTACTATGACTTGTGTGAATTGTCGGCTTTGATTTTCGGATGATTCGGGATTTAATTAAAAGAACAATCCTTGTTTAGAAGCTTAAATGAAAAGAGTGGACCGATTTGACTTTTTGTGCAAACGACTACGGAATGGAGTTTTGATAGTTTCAATAGCTCCGTATAGTGATTTTGGACTTAGGAGTGTGTCCGTAAAAATTATTTGAAAGCCCGTGGCTAAATTAGACTTGAAATGGCTAAAATAGAAATTAAAGTTTGGAAGTTTAACCGGGGAGTTGACTTTTTGATATCGGAGTTGGAATCCAGTTTTGAAAATTTGAATACCTCCATTATGTCATTTATGACTTGTGTGCAAACTTTGAGGTCAATCGGACTTGATTTGATGTATTTCGGCACAAGATATAGAATTTGAAAGTTCAAAGTTCATAGATTTTGATTTGAGGTGTGATTCGACGTGTTGATATTGTTTGATGTGATTTGAGGCCTCGAGTAGGTCTGTGTTACGTTATGGAACTTGTTGGTATATTTGAATGGGATCCCGAGTGGCTCGGGTGAGTTTCGGGGTGAGTTTTGAGCGAGTACGGGCTTTTCGGCACTCTAATCTTATTCTAGGGGTCTTTGGAAGTGCGGACTGCAGATTTTGGGAGTGCTGAGGCAAAAGGGAAGTACGGACCTCAGGGGAATTATGCGGACCACACAATTTTGTGTGCGGCCGCACTTCAGTCCGCGGAGGAGTGTGCGGCCGCACTCAGGAACTCTCAGATTCGATGGTCCGATTTCGGAAACTTATATCTTTTGATCCACAAGGAATTTTGAGATGATTCAAAAACAAAAATTATATCCCTTTGTATTTAGTTTCCAGAATAGTAAAGAAGTCAGTATTTGGACATCTGTAGAAAAAGTTATGGCTAAAATACTAAAGTCAAGCAGTGCAGTCACCAAGAGAATGCGGCCGCACAATTTTTGTGCGGCCGCAGGAACTGGGATGTGCGGCCGCACTTAGAATTGTGCGGACCGCACATTCAGAGAATGTACTATATAACTGAGGCTTAGGTTATTATTTCATTTTTGGACCTTGGGAGCTCGGTTTGAGACGAATTTTTGTGGGTTTTTCAAGAAATTTATCGGGGTAAGTGATTCTAACTTAGATTTGGTTAATATACATGAATATATCATTGTTTTCATCATGTAATCAGTATTTTGAGATAAAAATTTGGAAAAAATTGTAGAAATTTTATAAAATGAATTTTTGGAATTGAACACCGAATCAGAGTCGAATTTGAGTGAAATTAGTATGGTTGAACTCGTAATTGAATGGGTTATCGGATTTTGTGAGTTTCGTCAGATTCCGAGACGTGGGTCCCATCCCACAGACGACGTTTTAGTTAAATTTCAGATTTTTATAGAAATTTGTATTTTTACTTATGGAATTAATTTCAATAAATTTTATTGAGTGAATTGAATTATTTGTGGCTAGATTTGAGGTGTTTGGAGGCCAATTAATGAGGCAAAGGCTTGGCAGAATAAGAATTTCACGGTTTGAGGTAAGTAACAGTTTTAAATTTGGTCCTGAGGGTATGAAACCCCGGATTATGTGTTATGTGATTGGTTTTGAGGTGACGCACATGCTATGTGACGGGCGTATGGGCGTGCACTGTAGGAATTGTGACTTGATAAAATTCCATGGAATTGTATAGTTGAATTATCTATTGATATCCGTACATTCTCTACGTGATAGGAAAAATTGAGCTGAGACTCGTATTAAAAAATCCTGTTTAGACATATGTTTTTATTATTGTTACCCACTAGGGTCATTTATGTGGTTGAATTATATGTTCAATTGCAATTTCATATTCAGTCATGTTTATTCATTTCATATCATATCTCAGTCTCTGTTGCTATTTATTAAAACATCATATCATAAATTTTGGGCTGATTATCATGATTTCTGAGAGCACGAGAGATTGGAGAGGTTGATGACTGAGTGAGATTGAGGGCCGAATTATTAGGATATTTATGGATCGGGTTGCACGCCGCAGCATATTTTTATTGATTTATGCCATGATTGGCTTGATATAGCGCTTGGGCAGAATGAGCCCCTCCGGAGTCTGTACACACCCCAAGTGAGCGCAGGTACCTACTGAGTGCGAGTGCCGAGTGATGAGTGACTGTAAGAAAAGAGTGACTGTGAGGAAAGAGTGACTGTGAGGTTAGAGTGAATGGGAGGACTGAGTGACTGTTACTCTTAGAGGATGCATTGATTTCATTATTTGTTGCATTTCAGCTGTCATATATCACTATTTTGGAAATTTCAGGAAAAAAAAATATTTTTTGTTTTGGTCAAACTTGATATGAAATTTCAGTGAAAATCTTAAATGTTGAACATGAGAGCATGACTACTCATTTATATTGGAAATTATTGTATTTGGACTTAGCTGAGTAGCTCGTCACTACTTTCAGTTCTTTATTTATTATTGTTACTTACTGAGTTGGTTGTACTCATACTATACCCTGCACTTCGTGTGCAGATCGAGGTAATCCTGAATACAGTGGGTGTTGATTCTTTCACACAGTCGATTTTTCTGAGATTCAGAGGTAGCTGTCATGTTTCGCAGACCTTGTCTCTCTTTCCCTATCGTTTTGTTTATTGTATTTGGTCTCAGATTATTATAGACTGTATTCTCCAGAATTGTAATATATAGATACTCATGTACTCAGTGACACCAGGTTTTGGGGATTGTTGTATTAGTATTTGTGGGATTTTGTATTGTATTTAAATATTATGTTTTTCAAACTTAAAGGAAATCGTGGGTTATTGATGTTATCGGCTTGCCTAGTATTGAGATAGGCGCCATCACGACAGGTCAAATTTTGGGTCGTGACAGGGAGGCTATTGATATTGTTAGGGCTGAGAAATAAGGGAGGCTAGTATAGGAGAGATATGGGTGGTTATAGGAGAGAAAAGGGTGGCTATAGTCAGGGATGATATGTGATGATGTGGGGTTATTGCATTGGTAATTTTTATGTGATGTTGTGATTTTGCTTGTGTTTATTTATACCTTATGCAATTTGTGTTGTTGTTGGTAAATTGATAATAGTCTGATCTATGTTGAAATTGGGAGCATGTGGTTATTGCTAGGCGGATTATGAAATAAAATGTGGGCACGAGGTGCCGTGAGTAAAAAAATAATGATATTGGCACGTGAACTGTCCATGCAATTGTGATATGAAATGTGAGCACGAGTTGTCGTGGTTAAATGATGATGATATTTGGCACATGAGTTGTCCATGCGGTTGTGATAGAGAAATTGGCATGAAGTGCCGTGAAAATATGAAAGTGGGCTGAGACCCGTATTTTATGATTTTGAAATGATGTGTCACAGGGTGACTTTTATTCGAAAGAGATTTATTTGAAAAATATTTATTTGAAGGAAAGAGATTTGAAAGAGATTTATTTGAAAGTATTATATCCTGAAGATTTCTATTTGAAAAACATATAGGCAAAAGATTTATATTGGAAGGACTTGATTAATTGGTTGTACTTGTATTCATTATTTGTTACGCAATATTTATGGTGTTCTTGTCGCCCTGCTGTGTATATCACTGGTTGATTATTGTTACCATCATTGTTATTTGTTTTCTATTATTTTTGTATACTATATTGCACAGGTTATTAGACTAGTGAGTGTCTCGACTGTACCTCGTCACTACTCCACTGAGATTAGTCTTGATACTTACTGGGTATCGACCGTGGTGTACTCATATTATACTTCTGCACATTTTCCTGTAGATCCAGGTATTGGAGCTATCGGACTCGGACAGAGTTAAATTGTGATCGCAAAGATTCAAGGTAAAACTGCTTAGTTGTCGCAGTCCCTTGAAGTCTTTTCATTTTATTGTACTGTTAATTATTAATCAAACAATATTGAGTATTCGATCCTTGAGATCATTTCATGTATTCAGTTAGAGTTCGTGACTCAATATTACCAGTCTTGGAAGGTTGTTATATTTGTAATTATTTTCACTATTGGTTTATATATAAAAAAAAATAGCTCGAATTATTATTGCAATCGGCTTACCTAGTCTTAGAGACTAAGTGCAATCACAACGCCTATGATGGGATTTTGGGTCGTGACACCTAGTTGTTTAATCGAAACTCAATTCGGATCTTATTTGCTTAATGCGATACCAATTTCGCTCGTTAAATAATTAACACATGTTTTGCGCTAAAAACCCAATCGTGACTCGATGAAATTAGACCAAACTTTTCAGATCACTCTTATAATTCATTATCAAAATTTCGAAAGTCTCAAAATCGAATTTTGATCTCTAGAACTAAAAATAGACCTTTAGATCATTACATGCTTATGCTGAAAACATCGAACTCTTCCAAAACACTTTCCCGATAGCTTGTAGTGTATCAATCATAACTTCTTGTATTTAACTCCAACTACCAAACAGTTTAAATTTCTGCAAATTAGATACAAAGGGCTACAACTTTTATGTTTTGCTCATTGTCCAGCTCTTTATAGATTGCGAGATATAAGCTCCCAAAGTCAGCCCTGTGTAGCAGAAATTCCTGGCGATGCACACTGTTGTAGCCAAAATCTGCAGTACCAGCTTCAGTCAATCGATCATAACCTTTTGAACAAATATCCGAATGATAAATGGTTCATCATTCTGGAAATTAAAATCAAAGATCTACAACTTTCATGTTTTGATAATTTCCAGATTCCATATAGATTTCGAGATATAAGCTTCCAAAATTAACTCTGCGCATTAGAAATTTCGCACATTACTGTAAAAAATAAATTAGCAGTTAAAATTGATCCGAAACTCAACTGAGGCCCTCGGGACCTCAACCCAATACACCAACAATTCCTAAAATATCATACGAACTTAGTTGAAATCACAAATTATATAAAACAACGCTAAAACCACGAATCATACCCCAATTCAAGCTTAAGTTTCTTAAGAATTTTTAACTTCTAAATTCGATGCCGAAACCTATCAATTCAATTCCGATTGACCTCAAATTTTTCACACAAGTCATATATGACATAATAGATCTATAAAAATTTTCAGAATGGGATTCCAACTCCGATATCAAAAAGTCAACTCCCCGGTCAAACTTTCCAAAAATTTAACTTTCGCCATTTCAAGCAAACTTTTACTTCGGACTTCCAAATAATTTTTCGGGCATGCTCCTAAGTCCAAAATCACCATGCGGAGTTATTGGAATCATCAAAACTCCATTTCAGGATCATTTATACATAATTCACCATCCGATCAATTATTTCAACTTAAACTTCCAAAACAAGAATTGTTCTTTCAATTAAATCCTGAATCATCCGAAAATCAAACTTGACCACCCTCGCAAGTCATAATACACATTTCAAAGCTGCTCGAGACCTTAAGCCACCGAATAAAATGTAAATTCTTAAAACGACAAGTCGGGTCATTACAAATACCAATTGGCAAACCCATCATAATATCACCAAACTATCACACCATACAACAAAATCACAAAATATATTAAGTTTTAAAGCCCTAGACTCTCAATTCCACTACAGTTGCGGGCACTTTCTCCTTTCTAATAAACTATTGCATTATCATGCTTATTTACTTATTTTTCACATTCCTCTACCTAGCAACCTATATTATTGTTGGAAAACAGACATCATTTTAATATTTGGTGCAAAAAGACAAACAAGAAGATATTGGAATTCAATAGGATTTAGATTTAAAAGGTAAACATTATGTGTTTGTTGAAAGATTTCTCACCGAAATTAAAATTTTAAAACTAAATTTACTTAGAATATACTTTTCAATTTTATTTCACTGAGAGTCTTGCTTTCATAAAATGATAACATCCGGCTACATCCAAATATAGATTTGAGTTGCATGGTTATGTACTTGGACAGAGAAAAGGGAGTAAGTTAATCAAAAGACTGAAGCAATATCTAAAATATTATAAATAAACAAATATATATATTCCTTCTTGTCACGATCCAAAATCCATAAAGGTCGTGATGGCGTCGGACACCACTGTCAGGCAAGCCAACAATGAATACTTAAATGGGTTCTCAATTTTGTTACTTTTGAAATCATATTTTCCTTCAATTTAAATCGTAAAAGATGAAGCTTACAAAACAAATAATAATATATTTAAAAAATTCCAATACAGCACAACTCATAATCATCCCAAAATCCGGTGTCACAAGTGCATGAGCATCAACTAGGAAGACAAAATAAAAGACAATAACTGTCCGGGATACAAATTTGGACAGAAAAGAAAATACAATATTCTGAGGGAGACTCCGTTGGCTGCAGATCGTCATAAAGAATGCAGCTCACCTAAGTCCCTGCCATAATCGTGCCTCTGCGCCCACAAGGCCTCTAAACATATGTGTACCTGCACAAAAATGTGCAGCAAGTGTAGCATGAGTACGTAAATCAACGCGTACCCAGTAAGTATCTCGCCTAACCCCGAAGAAGTAGTGACGAGGGATTGACTTCTACACTTACTAGTGGTCCAATAATATCAGGTACAGTAAAGAAGTGAATAAATATGAGACAGAGTAAATATATGAAACAAACAAGTATAAAATACGTGGTACAATTTTCCTCTTTATAATTTACTCAAGCTCTCAACTAGAAAGTTTCCTCCGTAATAGGAGCATATATATATAGTGGATTTCATCAAAAAGGTTGTCATAATTCAAATTAGGGAAAAACCCTCAGATATACTGGCTTCTTGCCAAATATTACGCACGATTCCATGAGGATATATATATATATATATATATATATATATATATATATATATATATATAAAGTGCCGAGGCGTACGGCCCGATCCAACATAAAAGTAAACTATGCACTGTCGAGGGTCGAACGGCCCGAACCACATATGCATCTATTAACCTGCCAAGGCGAACGGCCCACTCCCATGGGAGTCTAGTACATAAATCCTGCCAAAGCGAACGGCCCGATCCCATAAGAGTGGTAGAAAGAAATACCCCGCTCGCGAATCATACGTGCAACGCGGTCAAATATAAATTTAAGGAATCTCCCCGCTCGCGGATCATACTTGCGAGGCGGTCAAATATAAATTTAACATTAAAATTATATCTCTTTCTTGATTCTTTTCAAAATAAGGGAAATTCAGCTTATAACTTTTTAAGGAAATTACCCCCGCTCACGAAACATACATGCGACGCGGTTACACATAGATTTCTTAAGGTATTATAGCATTACTCAATCCTTTTCGAAATTACGAAGTTCAAATAAAAACTTTTAAATTTTACGTTCTTCAATTTCAACTCTTTTTAAAACATTTAATAAGCAAACTCAATCTCGCTCCCTCTCAAGGCAGACAATAAACATAAATCAATAATAATATCCACGAGGCATGATGTGAGCCTAAAACTACCCGGACATAGGTATAGCTAGTAGCTACGTACGGACTCTCATCACCTCATGCGTACGTAGCCCCCACAAATAGAAGCACACAATAATTTAGTTTACCTATGGGGTTAATTCCCTCTTACAAGGTGAGAAAGGAGACATGCCTTTCTCCGAAGTTCCATAACCGGATTTCGGGCCCTTCAAACAACTTGAGTCGATGCACAATGCTCCAAAACTAGCCAATGATTATGCAAACCCATTAATATATACTTAAATACTCAATATAATCCAATTTATAATAATTTCTAACCCCGATCGAAAAGTCGATAAAAATCACCCTCGGGTCCACGTGCCCGGATTTCAAATATTTTCGAAGATAAACTTTACCCAAAACCTCACGAACTCAAATATATAGTTTATTCTCAATTCCATGCCCAATTTTGTGGTCAAAATCCAAAAATACAAAATTCTAGGTCTTCTACCAAAAACTCTACAATTTATACTAATTTCCATGTTTAAATCCTTATACAGACCATGTATTTAACTTATAATAAGTGGGAATCACTTACCTTAGCATTGATGACGAAGAATAATCTCCAAACTCGCTCCAAGACCGGCTCTCATGGAGAAAATGGGGTGAAAATGAGCCAAGCCCTCGTTTTTAAAGAACACACTACCCAGCCCCGACGTTCGAACCTGCGGTGCCATGGCCGCATCTACGGTCCCGCACCTGCGGAAATCCCATCGCAGGTGCGGATCCAGCTCGGCCCAACATTCATGCACCTGCGCTACTCTCTTCACACATGCGCCTTCGCAGGTGCGCAAATCTTTCTGCTCCTGCGGTTCTCAGCAGCCCGCCCCTTCCGCTTCTGCGATCCATTTTGCCGCACCTGCGGGCTCAGTCCTGCGGCCCTCTTCATGCTGGTGCGGTTACACCAGATGCTCAGTTGCTTCAGTCCTTCTTCAAATTCCAAATTCGATCCGTTAACCACCCGGAATCCACCCAGGGCCCTCGGGACCTTAACCAATTATACCAACACATCCCAAAACACATTACGAACTTAGTCGAGCCTTCAAATCACATCAAACAATGTCAAAATCATGAATCGCACCCCAATTCAAACTTAATGAACTTTGAATCTTTAACATCTACAATCGATGCCGAAACCTATCAAATCACCTCCAATTATCCTCAAATTTACACAAGTCACATTAGACATTACGGACCTACTCAACTTCCGAAATCGGATTCCGACCCCGATATCAAAAAGTCCACTTCTCGTCAAACTTCTCAAAAACCTTCAAATTTCTAATTTTAGCCAAATGACTCCAAAATGACCTACGGACCTATGAATCCACTTTCGGACGCGCTCCTAATACCAGAATCACCATACGGAGCTATTCCCAGACTCGGAATCCCAAATGGATATTGATAACATTGAAATGCACTTCAACCCAAATTTATGAAATTCTTCCAAAATGCCAACTTCCACAATAGGTGTCGAAATGCTCCCGGGTCATCCAAAACCTGACCCGGACATACGCCCAAGTCCGAACTCATCATACGAACCTGTTGGAACCTTCAAATCCTGATTTCGAGATCGTTTACTCAAAAATCCAAACTTAATCAATTCTTACAACTTAAAGCTTCCGAAATGAGAATTTTCTTTCCAAATCAACTTTGAACTCCCTGAATCTCAATTCCGAATACGCGTACAAGTCATAATACCTGAAGTGAAGTTGCTCATGGCCTCAAACTGTTGAACGACGCGCTAGATCTCAAAATGATCGGTCGGGTCGTTATATTCTCTCCCACTTAAACATACGTTCGTCCTCGAACGTGCTAAGAACTGCGCTGGAGTTGTCCGAAATCACTGTTTAACACCTCGTGCACCTACCCGTGCTACTACAACTCAGTTGAGCACATTAGCTTGATCAAATATGAAGATATTCTCTTTTATTTAGGCAAATAAGCCTTAGAGCCCAGTTCCAACATCCGGAATTCTCTGCCAGGTCGGCTTCCCACATACGAACATCGTATCAATCACCACACGATGTACCAGAACATGACTGCATACCTTTGCTGAATTCACACCATGCACCGCAACATTCACATGACCATAATAACATTATCTGATCATAATAGCCGAAATCTCACGAATCTGATGCTCACAATATACCTCATGACACATATAAGTCTTGTTTCAACTCTGGCAATACCACCACGACGGAAGAGATGTGTAGAAATTCATAACCAATTGTCGAGTCAACAAACCATTGAACCTCTTCTCTTGACTAGAATCATCACCTCATTATGAACCAAATAATGGTATTTGCTCTTTACTATACTTCATATAATCCGATCGCACTGATCCCGGATCCAATAATTTCACCTCACCCAGTATAAGTTGTTCAGGCAATAAGCCACCTCAGACGCTGCCAAAAGTCTCATGTGATGCCACAATGTGCCAATAGGCTACAAACTCGACGTGATACATAAGGAAAATGAACTCTAGAAGGGACTACTCAACCCACACAACTAATTAGACAATCGAAAAGGTGTTATGAACCTTCCCCAGAAAATGAAAAACAAAAGACACGAAAATAGATATAGGGGACTGTAATCAACATCCCACTGTTGCGGCGTGCAACCCGATCCAAACAACATACCCGTGGTGGCGTGCCACCCGATCCACACATAAATTCTACATAAAGAGATACTTACCGAGCTAGAATGCTCATTACTACAAAATACCAGAATATCAGCCACAAGCACGCTAAGTGCATAATACCATACCTGGGGAGATAGATAGCGCCACACGCTACAAAACTCAAGCACAACTAAGGTGTGATATATGATTTGAATCTCGAGAGACATCCTGCTCACATAACAACATCGCTATGCGGAACCTCAACACATAAGAAATTTACCAAGCCGTTTCACAACTCACATGGCACAATATAGTATTACATGAAATAGCCGACAAAGAAACGACATCCAACGACCGAATACTCCTCCATAAGGAGCGCTATGCTAAAATGAACATATCCGGCCTGATACAGAGCCCATATTCATATTTAAATCCATCCACGGACTTCAAGCCGATTCTGATCGCACCATACTAGGCTAATAACCTTTCAAGGATCCATAATAACCCTTTTTCCCATAACATACAAGAACAGCCATCATAACCGGAACAAACTTCCACGGTCCACAACCAAGCAAACCGAGCGCCCTCCAGGCATAAATTCTCGAATCAGCGATATTACCACAATCTTCATACTTGGGGTCAATCTTCACTCAATCAAGTGACAACATGCCACTCTTAGACAATTTTTCTGTGGGACACGCTCCTACGACCTTCCGCACCAGGTAACAAATCTGCACATCCATACCACCAGTCACACTAATGTTGTAAGGCATAACAAGAATCCGCAATCAGTACGCAAATCCTCTTACACAGGACACTGATCTTAGGTGACGCTGGAGACAATACCAGCTTATTCTAAACATCTAAATTCCTTTCCCTGCTCATCCGAGCTCGTGACATCCTTGTCAATACCGAACTGCAACCTCAATCCCTAATCTTTCAAATTTCATGTCGTTCACTGCACCTATCTTACCAATACGCGCGGACCCAAGAATTGCATCATAGCTCCTAAACCACTAATAGGATACACACTTCACTTTGTAGAAACCTTTCACTTTACTCGTTTCAGGAGAATCATTGCAACACATGACTGAATTCTCATAACCATAGAACACACAAATCCTCAAGTAGTGGTCTAAACCACCATAACCTTTTCGGGATCTGCCTACACATAACAGACCATAATACTCGAATGCATCCAAATACAATCAATTACGGTGGCCATCAAGCCTCGCACGTCCCGCCACAAATCACATGCATAATATAATTATGCTGGAGGAACTGATCACTGCCACCATCATGCCAATTCAACCATGGCTAACCGATCTGACTTCTTCTAACTTATCCTTAACTTGTCTTAGAAATAATAATAACTCCAGTCAACATATAACGAACTCAATCTGCATTCATTCTGAGTGGCCTTGAATCACGACAATGCTGTCTCAAATCCCACAAACTATCTCATACCCTCCATGTGCGCATATTCGCATCTTCAACTGGTACACCCATTCTGATAATTCCTCTATGAGTCCGAAGTTATTTTCTCTCATTCCTCCAATACTACACCGCAGACCGAAGGTAATATAGAACACCCCAAGCCCCTTTTCATAATCTGCAAAAGCTCGATACTCAACCATACTATTGGCTCGAAATTCTTAGGCACCGCACTCTGAATTTTTGAACCCACTAGAACCATTATTGCGAGTCACCCACTCTGACTTGGTCCAGAATGTAATCAACTCCACGGCTCTACATAAACTCTGAGTATTTCCAAAAACCTGAACACGAACCGATAAGGCCAAAGACAGCACACATTCCTCAAATCATTTGCTCAAATTACCACTGATGTTTTCTTTCCTTAGTCGTAATCACCCGCCAAATTCCTCGAAATCTTTCTATTAAACCTTTCATGAACTCTCTGAATTACTAGCCATATTTACATATTTGACCTCTTACTGGATAGCCAGTAGAATTCTTTCGTAAAAACCCCATCAACACCACGCAACCGCTAACCTGCTCACAGGAGATATCCCTCCTATGGAAATTCCATATCGACATCCTCCAACAACTTTGCACCGAGTACTATTACCATGAAACCAATAAACCACCCTGAGCCCGCGCTCATTCACCAGCTATACAAGTCTGCTCACTCCTCATGGACATCAACTAAAGATGAGATAATACATTCTAATCTAGAGTCACGTTGTATCCTTCTTCATATCAAGTAACTCATCTCTGTTACATCAAATCTCTGCCTAATAGCTAATATTCCAAATTGAGTCCGTAGACCCCGTCACTGTCCACCCTGGATCCCAAATCACTGTAAACTTTTCTCATGATGTGTAGTCATCCTACCGCAAAACCCATATGCTACTCTGCCACTCTCCCACTTTGGTCAAACTCCCTCCTTAAGCAATTACTCGACTCCTGTTTCTCACACTTAGCTTTCTGGAAACCTAACCACCGCAAGACACCCTCTCACCTGCCCTTCCTTATCCTTCGCTACCCAGTTATTGCCTCAAATCATTATCTATCTCCGTAGCACTTGAACCAATATATCGCTACTAACTTTAAACCTTTACGAAGATCATCTTCCTCGAGCCCATCAACATTAAAAATATCCATCTGATTCCGAAATTGTTACACTCCGCTACCTCTGACAACCGCTTCTCTGGCACCATCTCGCAGATCAAATTCTACCACGCTCAAAAATACCAAGTATCATTGCTCCATCAACCCATACATGAACCTTCATAAGCCAATTGCCTTTCCTCCGCCGAAAATAAATACTGAACCTCAAAATCTTTCTGTTAAACCTTTCATGAACACTTTGAATTACTAGCCACATTCACATATTTGACTTCTTACTGGATAGCCAGTAGAATTCTTTCGTAAAAACCCCATCAACACCATGCAACCGCTAACCTGATCACAGGAGATATCCCTCCTGTGGAAATTCCATATCGACATCCTCCAACAACGTTGCGCCGAGTACTATTACTACGAAACCAATAAACCACCCTGAGCCCGCGCTCATTCACCAGCTATACAAGTCTGTTCACTCCTCATGGACATGAACTAAAGATGAGATAATACATTCCAATCCAGAGTCATGTTGTATCCTGAGATAATACATTACTCGACTCCTGTTTCTCACACTTAGCTTTCTGGAAACCTAACCACTGCAAGACACCCTCTCACCTGCCCTTCCTTATCCTTCGCTACCCAGTTATTGCCTCAAATCAATATCTATCTCCATAGCACTTGAACCAATAGATCACTACTAACTTTAAACCTTTCCGAAGATCATCTTCCTCGAGCCCATCAACATTAAAAATATCCATCTGATTCTGAAAATGTTACACTCCGCTACCTCTGACAACCGCTTCTTTGGCACCATCTCGCAGATCAAATTCTACCACGCTTGAAAATACCAAGTCTTATTGCTCCATCAACCCATACCTGAACCTTCATAGACCAATTGCGTTTCCTCCGCCGAAACTAAATACTGAACCTCTGAGTCATGCACTGAGTAAACCCCTTTCCAAGTCATTCAGTGTTCCAAGGCATATACAAGCATCATACCATTACACAAACACTGTGCGATAGTAACGCACGAATCCTCATGATAATAAAAGCCAAATCTCGAACCTTAGGTAATACTGATACTGAGCTGAAACGACAGAACGACCTTCCACAAGACGACAATAATCATCCAAAGCAATTACGCAGGGAGAAACATCCTGCACCACATCTGTAGTACCATTGCAATTCCTCAAATTCCTGATTTATAACAAGCACTTCACGTCGCATAAGATTAAATGGGAAGGAAATGAAGGCATAAGACTCAAAGGAATCAAATCGCATGATGAGGAATTAAGAAGGGAAGTGTTCCTTACAGCGTTGTAGCCTCTCGAAGATAAGTACAGACGTCTCTGTACCGATCCACCAGACTCTACTAGACTTGCTCATGACTCGTGAGACCTAAGTGAACCTAGTGCTCTAATACCATATTGTCACGACCCAAAATCCATAAAGGTCGTGATGGCGCCGAACACCACTGTCGGGCAAGCCAACAATGAATACTTAAATGGGTTCTTATTTTTGTTACTTTTGAAATCATATTTTCCTTCAATTTCAATCGTAAGAGATGAAACTTAAAAAATAAATAATAATATCTTCAAAAAATTCCAATACAGCACAACTCATAATCATCCCAAAATTCGGTGTCACAAGTGCATGAGTATCAACTAGGAAGACAAAATAGAATACAATAACTGTCCGAGATACAAATTTGGACAGAAAAGAAAATACAATACTCTGAGGGAGACTCTGTTGGCTGCGGATCGTCGTAAAGAATGTAGCTCACCTAAGTCCCTGCCATAATCGCGCCTCTGTGCCCACAAGGCCGCTAAACATATGTGTACCTGCACAAAAATGTACAGCAAGTGTAGCATGAGTACGTAAATCAACGCGTACCCAGTAAGTATCTCGCCTAACTCCGAAGAAGTAGTGACGAGGGATTGACTTCGACACTTATTAGTGGTCCAATAATATCAGGTACAGTAAAGAAGTGAATAAATATGAGATAGAGTAAATATATAAAACAAACAAGTATAAAATACGTGGTATAATTTTTCTCTTTACAATTTACTCAAACTCTCAACTAGAAAGTTCCCTCCGCAATAGGAGCACATATATATATATATATATATATATATATATATATATATATATATATATATATAGTGGATTTCATCAAAAAGGTTGTCATAATTCAAATCAGGGAAAAACCCTCAGATATTCTGGCTTCTTGCCAAATATTACGCACGATTCCATGAGGATAATATATATATATATATATATATATATATATATATATATATATATATATATATATATATATATATATATAGGAAGTGCCGAGGCGTACGGCCCGATCCAACATAAAAGTAAATTGTGCACTGTCGAGGGTCGAACGGCGCGAACCATAGATGCATCTATTAACCTGCCGAGACGAACGGCCCGCTCCCACGAGAGTCAGGTACATAAATCATGCCAAGGCGAACGGCCTGATCCCATATGAGTGGTAGAAGGAAATACCCCGCTCGTGAATTATATGTGCGACGCGGTCAAATATAAATTTAAAAAATCTCCCCGCTCGCGGATCATACTTGCGACGCGGTCAAATATAAATTTAACATTAAAATCATATCTCTTTCTTGATTCTTTTCAAAATAAGGAAAATTCAGCTTGTAGCTTTTTAAGAAAATTACCCCCGCTCGCGAAACATACATGTGACGCGGTTACACATAGATTTCTTAAGATATTATAGCATTACTCAATCCTTTTCGAAATTACGAAGTTCAAATGAAACCTTTTAAATTTTACGTTCTTCAATTTCAACTCCTTTCAAAATATTTAATAAGCAAACTCAATTTCGCTCCCTCTCAAAGCAGACAATAAATATAAATCAATAATAATATCCACAAGGTATGATGTGAGCCTAAAACTATCCGGATATAGGCATAGCTAGTAGCTATGTACGGACTCTCGTCACCTCGTGCGTACGTAGCCCCCACAAATAGAAGCACACAATAATTTAGTTCACCTATGGGGTTAATTCCCTCTTACAAGGTTAGAAAGGAGACTTACCTTGCTCCGAAGTTCCATAACCGGCTTCCGGGCCCTTCAAACAACTTGAGTCGATGCACAACGCTCCAAAACTAGCCAATGATTATGCAAATCCATTAATATATACTTAAA